>NC_088409.1:101652053-101769553 GCF_034236695.1 Oncorhynchus nerka | reverse complement strand
ATTTAACCTTTATTTAACCAGGTAGGCTAGTTGAGAACACCTTTATTTAACCAGGTAGGCTAGTTGAGAACACCTTTATTTAACCAGGTAGGCTAGTTGAGAACACCTTTATTTAACCAGGTAGGCTAGTTGAGAACACCTTTATTTAACCAGGTAGGCTAGTTGAGAACACCTTTATTTAACCAGGTAGGCTAGTTGAGAACACCTTTATTTAACCAGGTAGGCCAGTTGAGAACACCTTTATTTAACCAGGTAGGCTAGTTGAGAACACCTTTATTTAACCAGGTAGGCTAGTTGAGAACACCTTTATTTAACCAGGTAGGCTAGTTGAGAACACCTTTATTTAACCAGGTAGGGTAGTTGAGAACACCCTTATTTAACCAGGTAGGCTAGTTGAGAACACCTTTATTTAACCAGGTAGGCTAGTTGAGAACACCTTTATTTAACCAGGTAGGCTAGTTGAGAACACCTTTATTTAACCAGTTAGGCCAGTTGAGAACACCTTTATTTAACCAGGTAGGCCAGTTGAGAACACCTTTATTTAACCAGGTAGGCTAGTTGAGAACACCTTTATTTAACCAGGTAGGCTAGTTGAGAACACCTTTATTTAACCAGGTAGGCTAGTTGAGAACACCTTTATTTAACCAGGTAGGCTAGTTGAGAACACCTTTATTTAACCAGGTAGGCTAGTTGAGAACACCTTTATTTAACCAGGTAGGCTAGTTGAGAACACCTTTATTTAACCAGGTAGGGCTAGTTGAGAACACCTTTATTTAACCAGGTAGGCTAGTTGAGAACACCTTTATTTAACCAGGTAGGCTAGTTGAGAACACCTTTATTTAACCAGGTAGGCTAGTTGAGAACAAGTTCTCATTTGCAACTGCGACCTGGCCAAGATAAAGCAAAGCAGTGTGAACAGACAACACAGAGTTACACATGGAGTAAACAATTAACAAGTCAATAACACAGTAGAAAAAAAAGAAGGGGAGTCTATATACATTGTGTGCAAAAGGCATGAGGAGGTAGGCGAATAATTACAATTTTGCAGATTAACACTGGAGTGATAAATGATCAGATGGTCATGTACAGGTAGAGATATTGGTGTGCAAAAGAGCAGAAAAGTAAACAAATAAAAACAGTATGGGAATGAGGTAGGTGAAAATGGGTGGGCTATTTGCCAATAGACTATGTACAGCTGCAGCAATCGGTTAGCTTCTCAGATAGCAGATGTTTGAAATTGATGAGGGAGATAAAAGTCTCCAACTTCAGCGATTTTTGCAATTCGTTCCAGTCACAGGCAGCAGAGAACTGGAACGAAAGGCGTCCAAATGAGGTGTTGGCTTTAGGGATGATCAGTGAGATACACCTGCTGGAGTGCGTGCTACGGGTGGGTGTTGCCATCGTGACCAGTGAACTGAGATAAGGCGGAGCTTTACCTAGCATGGACTTGTAGATGACCTGGAGCCAGTGCGTCTGGCGACGAATATGTAGCGAGGGCCAGCCGACTAGAGCATACAGGTCGCAGTGGTGGGTGGTATAAGGTTCTTTAGTAACAAAACGGATGTCACTGTGATAAACTGCATCCAGTTTGCTGAGTAGAGTGTTGGAAGCTATTTTGTAGATGACATCGCCGAAGTCGAGGATCGGTAGGATAGTCAGTTTTACTAGGATAAGTTTGGCGGCGTGAGTGAAGGAGGCTTTGTTGCGGAATAGAAAGCCGATTCTAGATTTGATTTTAGATTGGAGATGTTTGATATGAGTCTGGAAGGAAAGTTTACAGTCTAGCCAGACACCTAGGTACTTATAGATGTCCACATATTCTAGGTCGGAACCATCCAGGGTGGTGATGCTAGTCGGGCATGCGGGTGCAGGCAGCGAATGGCCTAGAAGGTTAAGCATTCTGCCTAGAAAGTCAGCATTCTGTCTAGAAGGCCAGCATTCTGTCTAGAAGGTCAGCACTCTGCCTAGAAGGTTAAGCATCCTGCCTAGAAGGCCAGCATTCTGTCTAGAAGGTCAGCATTCTGCCTAGGTCAGCGTTCTGTCTAGAAGGCCAGCATTCTGTCTAGAAGGCCAGCATTCTGCCTAGAAGGTCAGCATTCTGTCTGGAAGGTAAGCATTCTGTCTAGAAGGCCAGCATTCTGTCTAGAAGGTCAGCATTCTGCCTATAACGTCAGCATTCTGTCTAGAAGGCCAGACTCACCTCTTCACTGTTGATGTTGAGACTGAGGTTATGTGGGAAATAATTAATGACTATAGATATAGTCTAGTGAGTTTGTAACCCTAACCCTAACGCTAACCCTAACCCTAACCCAAACCTAACCCTAACCCTAACCCTAACCCAACCCTAATTCTAACCCTAACCCTAACGCTAACCCAACCCTAATTCTAACCCTAACCTTAACCCTAACCCTAACCCAACCCTAACCCTAATTCTAACCCTGGCCCTAATTCTAACCCTGGCCCTAGTTCTAACCCTGGCCCTAATTCTAACCCTGGCCCTAATTCTAACCCTGACCCTAATTCTAACCATGGCCCTAATTCTAACTCTGGCCCTAATTCTAACCCTGGCCCTAGTTCTAACCCTGGCCCTAATTCTAACCCTGGCCCTAGTTCTAACCCTAACACTAACCCTAATTCTAACCCTAACCCTAACCCTAATTCTAACCCTGGCCCTAATTCTAACCCTAACCCTAATTCTAACCTTGGCCCTAATTCTAACCCTGACCCTAGTTCTAACCCTGGCCCTAATTCTAACCCTGGCCCTAATTCTAACCCTGACCCTAATTCTAACCCTGGCCCTAATTCTAACCCTGGCCCTAATTCTAACCCTGACCCTAATTCTAACCCTGGCCCTAATTCTACCCCTGGCCCTAGTACTAACCCTAACACTAATTCTAACCCCAACCCTAACCCTAATTCTAACCCTAACCCTGGCCCTAATTCTAACCCTGGCCCTAATTCTAACCCTGGCCCTAATTCTAACCCTAACCCTAATTCTAACCCTGACCCTAATTCTAACCCTGGCCCTAATTCTAACCCCAACCCTAACCCTAATTCTAACCTTGACCCTAGTTCTAACCCTGGCCCTAATTCTAACCCTGGCCCTAGTTCTAACACTGGCCCTAATTCTAACCCTGGCCCTAATTCTAACCCTGGCCCTAGTTCTAACCCTGACCCTAATTCTAACCCTAACCCTGGCCCTAATTCTAACCCTGGCCCTAGTTCTAACCCTAACACTAATTATAACCCTAACCCTGGCCCTAATTCTAACCTTGACCCTAATTCTAACCCTGGCCCTAGTTCTAACCCTAACACTAATTCTAAACTTAATCCTATATCCCGCTAGAAATAACCATTTTCCTTGTGGGGACTAACAAAATGTCCCCATTTAGTCACATGTTTCTAGTAGCATAGTTAAAAAACACACACACACACACACACACACACACACACACACACACACAAACACACACACACACACACACACATCTGTTTACATCAAGTAGATTTTCCTGAGGCTCCACTGTGATTATCTGGTGATATCCCCCCAGGGAGCGTGTGTGTCGGGCTGTTGGCAGCCAGGCTCTGACTGTGTGTGTGGAACGGAAGAAAGATTGATGCTATCTCTAGGATGGTGTATTTGGCCAGCGGCAACAGGAGGCCATAACAGAAATTATACTTGTGTGAGATGAGGGTAGTTTCTGTAGTGTGAGACAGACAGACAGACAGACAGACAGACAGACAGACAGACAGACAGAAAGAAAGAAAGAAAGAAAGAAAGACAGACAGACAGACAGACAGACAGACAGACAGACAGACAGACAGACAGACAGACAGACAGACAGACAGAGGGACAGGGGAAGTGGACACTCTTTTTTTCACCACCCACACATCCTGTCCCCTGTCGACAACATACTCCACTCCACCCCCCCCCCCCACCCTCCCCTCACACACATTTCCTATCACACACTTTCCCCCATGTCTGTCTGTAAAATCACTGTAAACACAAAGTTGTGAAAGTGACATTTACAAAGATGATGAATGGTTCATCTCTATCTGATAATGTTTCCTTCTAGAAGCCTCCGTAGAAAAGCAACACAGCGTATCATTTTGAATACGATGTGGTTGATGATAATGTTTCCTTCTAGAAGCCTCCGTAGAAAAGCAACACAGCGTATCATTTTGAATACGATGTGGTTGATGATAATGTTTCCTTCTAGAAGCCTCCGTAGAAAAGCAACACAGCGTATCATTTTGAATACGATGTGGTTGATGATAATGTTTCCTTCTAGAAGCCTCCGTAGAAAAGCAACACAGCGTATCATTTTGAATACGATGTGGTTGATGATAACGTTTCCTTCTAGAAGCCTCCGTAGAAAAGCAACACAGCGTATCATTTTGAATACGATGTGGTTGATGATAACGTTTCCTTCTAGAAGCCTCCGTAGAAAAGCAACACAGCGTATCATTTTGAATATGATGTGGTTGATGATAACGTTATTTGTGACATGGAATCAAACGTGTAAAATACATTGGATTTTTTAAAAAATTAAAAAATTAAAATGTTTAGTTTTTCAACCAGTGTTGAATTAGGGTAGAACTTCAACTTAAATATATTGTGTTACACTGACTAGCAGGTTGTCACGTCAATCTAATTTCAACATAATCATAGGAACTATGTACGTGTTGAAATTGCGTTGAAAATTCCATGTAGAGTCGCTAAATATATATTAAATATATATATAATATAATATATAATATACAATATATATATAATATAATATATAATATACAATATATATATAATATAATATATAATATACAATATATATATAATATAATATATAATATACAATATATATATAATATAATATATAATATACAATATATATATAATATAATATATAATATACAATATATATATAATATAATATATAATATACAATATACAATATATATATAATATAATATATAATATATATATAATATAATATATAATATACAATATATAATATATATATAATATAATATATAATATACAATATACAATATATATATAATATAATATATAATATATATATAATATAATATATAATATACAATATATATATAATATAATATATAATATACAATATATATATAATATAATATATAATATACAATATATATATAATATAATATATAATATACAATATATATATAATATAATATATAATATACAATATATATATAATATAATATATAATATACAATATATATATAATATAATATATAATATACAATATATATATAATATAATATATAATATACAATATATATATAATATAATATATAATATACAATATATATATAATATAATATATAATATACAATATACAATATATATATAATATAATATATAATATATATATAATATAATATATAATATACAATATATAATATATATATAATATAATATATAATATACAATATACAATATATATATAATATAATATATAATATATATATAATATAATATATAATATACAATATATATATAATATAATATATAATATACAATATATATATAATATAATATATAATATACAATATATATATAATATAATATATAATATACAATATATATATAATATAATATATAATATACAATATACAATATATATATAATATAATATATAATATATATATAATATAATATATAATATACAATATATAATATATATATAATATAATATATAATATACAATATACAATATATATATAATATAATATATAATATATATATAATATAATATATAATATACAATATATATATAATATAATATATAATATACAATATATATATAATATAATATATAATATACAATATATATATCATATAATATATAATATACAATATATATATAATATAATATATAATATACAATATATATATAATATAATATATAATATACAATATATATATAATATAATATATAATATACAATATATATATAATATAATATATAATATACAATATATATATAATATAATATATAATATACAATATATATCGGGTTGATGAAATTATGTAGAATTTCATATTTGATTAGATATATTTGATTTGACCTTGTTTTGATGTTAATATTAAAATGGTACATTTGAATCAATGTGTTGCGATCAACATAAATAAAGAGGAATATTGAAATAAAATGGTACGTCACTGTCCTGCCTGAACAGTGACTCCTACTGGTATGTGAGGGGTAATGCCCTTACAGTGAGAACGAGTCTGTCGTCCAGACGCCTACCTCAATATAAACTGCTTAGCTTTGGAAATAAACTTTGTTTAAATTCAGCTGAGCTATCGCGTCAACACATTTAGGCATTGTTCAGCTTCCACCTTCTTGTGCGTAGACTACCGAAATAATACTGAATAGTTGAAAGTAACTCCTCTGCATTATCTTACACTGGCTGTATGTGAAAGTACGTTCGGAGTGAGGTTGGGTTGTATATCGGCCACATTGGGAGAATCTCAATCGCATGTTCCTCACACTTCTTTCCTCGCCTCCTTCACACAATCCATTGCATGAGAAGAAGGTGAGGAGAGAGGACTCGAGTTTGCAATTGAGATTCGTCCCATTGACAACTCATTTTCCCAAAGGACACCGTCACTTCAACGTCAAGCTAAGTATACTATCGTTCGTCCTTCGGTTGATTGGATCTGTGGAAGTTTAGAAGTAGTTACCGTTTGCCTTTATAAATACGATACCACATTCATAATACTAATAGTAGACTTTTCCCTTCTGTCTTTCATAGATTAGTTACTCATAATATGAAGTATATACATTCACCAGGGACACACTGGTTGAATTGTTTCCACGTCGATTCAATGAAATGACGTAAAACCAACGTGGAACAGACGGTTGAATGGACATCTGTGCCGAGTCGGTATGCTATCAGAAGACTAGCTATCCCAAGCAAAAGTATATACATTCAGTGGGTATGCTATCGGAAGACTAGCTATCCCAAGCAGAAGTATATACATTCAGTGGGTATGCTATCAGAAGACTAGCTATCCCGAGCAGAAGTATATACATTCAGTGGGTATGCTATCAGAAGACTAGCTATCCCAAGCAGAAGTATATACATTCAGTGGGTATGCTATCGGAAGACTAGCTATCCCAAGCAGAAGTATATACATTCAGTGGGTATGCTATCAGAAGACTAGCTATCCCGAGCAGAAGTATATACATTCAGTGGGTATGCTATCGGAAGACTAGCTATCCCGAGCAGAAGTATATACATTCAGTGGGTATGCTATCGGAAGACTAGCTATCCCGAGCAGAAGTATATACATTCAGTGGGTATGCTATCGGAAGACTAGCTATCCCGAGCAGAAGTATATACATTCAGTGGGTATGCTATCAGAAGACTAGCTATCCCAAGCAGAAGTATATACATTCAGTGGGTATGCTATCAGAAGACTAGCTATCCCGAGCAGAAGTATATACATTCAGTGGGTATGCTATCAGAAGACTAGCTATCCCAAGCAGAAGTATATACATTCAGTGGGCATGCTATCAGAAGACTAGCTATCCCAAGCAGAAGACACATCTCTGTTAAATGTGGATATTTGTTTTGCTTTCACACTTTGCTTTCACACAATATCCAGTTTGTCTACAAAATAATGATTTATATCTTGGATTCATGTCTTCATCTCGACCACCAATAAAATATATATATCAAAGGCCAGCTCTAAATCAAATCAAACTTTAAATGCACTTTAAAATAACGTCGAATTTTAATTCGTTTTATTCATCAATTTAGAATTTTGGTTGAGATTAAGACGTGAATCCAACATATCAGTAAATTGCGGATTAAATTTTGATGTCAACCAACCATCCTTCAAATACAAGACAATTTCCCAAAGGTAAAAAGATGAACAATATTTCTGACGTTTCTATGTGGAATTTTCAATGATATTTCAATATATGTGAAGTTGAAATTAGATTGATGTTAGTCAAGCTAGGTCAACATATTTAACTAGAAGTTTTACACTAATTTCAATGTTTACAACACTGGTTGAAATCAGATGAAAACAGTAGTGGTTGATGACTTTTTTCCAACCCAATGTATTTTCCACGTCGATTCCACATCACAATGTGTTGATGAATTACTTTGAAACAACGTTGATTCAACCAGTGTTTGCCCAGTGGGAGATTCTTATTTTAAATCTGGTGGGAAATTGATTCACCCAGGGACGAGGCTGAGACTGTAATACGTTCTGAAATGATTCACCCAGGGAAGAGGCTGAGACTGTAATACGTTCTGAAATGATTCACCCAGGGAAGAGGCTGAGACTGTAATACGTTCTGAAATGATTCACCCAGGGAAGAGGCAGAGACTGTAATACGTTCTGAAATGATTCACCCAGGGAAGAGGCTGAGACTGTAATACGTTCTGAAATTATTCACCCAGAGAAGAGGCTGAGACTGTAATACGTTCTGAAATGATTCACCCAGAGAAGAGGCTGAGACTGTAATACGTTCTGAAATGATTCACCCAGGGAAGAGGCTGAGACTGTAATACGTTCTGAAATGATTCACCCAGAGAAGAGGCTGAGACTGTAATACGTTCTGAAATGATTCACCCAGAGAAGAGGCTGAGACTGTAATATGTTCTGAAATGATTCACCCAGGGAAGAGGCTGAGACTGTAATACGTTCTGAATTGATTCACCCAGGGAAGAGGCTGAGACTGTAATACGTTCTGAAATGATTCACCCAGGGACGAGGCTGAGACTGTAATACGTTCTGAAATGATTCACCCAGGGAAGAGGCTGAGACTGTAATACGTTCTGAAATGATTCACCCAGGGAAGAGGCTGAGACTGTAATACGTTCTGAAATGATTCACCCAGGGACGAGGATGAGACTGTAATACGTTTTGAAATGATTCACCCAGGGAAGAGGCTGAGACTGTAATACGGTCTGAAATGATTCACCCAGGGAAGAGGCTGAGACTAATACGTTCTGAAATGATTCACCCAGGGAAGAGGCTGAGACTGTAATACTTTCTGAATATTTACTATGGACAATGTCTCTTTTTCAAAATGGTACCAAGTATTAAAAGTGATTGGCAAATGAAAATAACACAATGAACAAAGCAAATACAATAGAGTCCATGGCTTGTTGACTCTCCCATGGTAATGTAGGTCCCTGGTGCAGATTAGCAGAATGGCTTGTTGACTCACCCACGGTAATGTAGGCCCCTGGTGCAGATTAGCAGAATGTCTTGTTCACTCTCCCACGGTAATGTAGGTCCCTGGTGCAGATTAGCAGAATGGCTTGTTGACTCTCCCATGGTAATGTAGGCCCCTGGTGCAGATTAGCAGTAGTGCGCTTGAGGAGTGGTCTGTGGTATATTTTGTTATCTGTTTTCCGATGGCGCATATGAAGTCCGAACCACATGGAAAAAGGATGAATGGACTTTGGTCCTGAAGAATATAAAAATAACCATCATTGTTGTGGCAAATAAAAGGTACTGATAATACCCTATTGGATAAAGGTTCTGATAATACCCTATTGGATAAAGGTTCTGATAACACCCTATTGGTTAAAGGTTCTGATAATACCCTAATGGTCAAAGGTTCTGATAATACCCTATTGGTTAAAGGTTCTGATAATACCCTATTGGATAAAGGTTCTGATAATACCCTATTGGATAAAGGTTCTGATAATACCCTATTGGGTAAAGGTTCTGATAATACCCTATTGGATAAAGCATCTGATAATATCCTATTGGATAAAGGTTCTGATAATACCCTATTGGATAAAGCATCTGATAATATCCTATTGGATAAAATACTTATATGCCCAAATATTTGGGGGCGTAGTTTTCAAATACCTCACTTCATGTTGTTATTTACATGTTATTTTGGGATGTTTAGTGGAAGAGAATGGCCAAGGAGCAAAATGTGCCTACTGGAGCCTGCTGGAACCTACTGGCTCCTACTGTAGCCTACTGGAACCTACTGCAGCCTACTGGAACCTACTGGAGTCTACTGGGGTCTACTGGAACCTACTGGAACCTACTGGAACCTACTGGAGCCTACTGGAACCCACTGGAGGCTACTGGAACCTACTGGAGTCTACTGGAGCCTACTGGAAACTGCTGGAGTCTACTGGAGTCTACTGGAGTCTACTGGAACCTACTGGAGTCTCCTGGAACCTACTGGAGTCTAGTGGAACCTACTGGAGTCTACTGGAGTCTAGTCGAGCCTACTGGAATCTACTGGAGTCTACTGGAGCCTACTGGAGTTTACTGGAACCTACTGGAGTCTGCTGGGGCCTACTGGAGTCTACTGGAGTCTGCTGAAGTCTACTGGAGTCTACTGGAGTCTACAACACAGCCTCAATGTCAACAGAAGGATCCAAAAATCCTTCAGGTGAAGAAAGTACTTTGTATCATTTATAGCAATGGTGATAATTGCAATTTCACAAGTTGGTAGGAAGTCAAGGAAGTTCAACAGCATTGTTTCTGCAGCCGATTTTACATCTAAAGAGCTTCATGGAGTACTGTCTTGTGCGCTCCCACCCTCCAGCCGGAGGAGGGTATTTGAGTTTTTGAAGGACAAATGAGTGGGAATGTATATATTTTTGTTAATTATTTTTTGTAGTGTATGAGGATTCATATTGGGCTGGTGAGGGCTAGTCTGGGTTGGGCTGGTGAGGGCTAGTCTGGGTTGGGCTGGTGAGGGCTAGCCTGGGTTGGGCTGGTGAGGGCTAGTCTGGAGTTGGGCTGGTGAGGGCTAGTCTGGGTTGGGCTGGTGAGGGCTAGTCTGGGTTGGGCTGGTGAGGGCTAGCCTGGGTTGGGCTGGTGAGGGCTAGTCTGGAGTTGGGCTGGTGAGGGATAGTCTGGGTTGGGCTGGTGAGGGCTAGTCTGGGTTGGGCTGGTGAGGGCTAGTCTGAGTTGGGCTAGTGAGGGCTAGCCTGTGTTGGGCTGGTGAAGGCTAGTCTGGGTTGGGCTGGTGAGGGCTAGTCTGGGTTGGGCTGGTGAGGGCTAGTCTGGGTTGGGCTGGTGAGGGCTAGTCTGTGTTGGGCTGGTGAGGGCTAGCCTGTGTTTGGCTGGTGAAGGCTAGCCTGTGTTGGGCTGGTGAGGGCTAGCCTGTGTTGGGCTGGTGAGGGCTAGCCTGTGTTGGGCTGGTGAAGGCTAGCCTGTGTTGGGCTGGTCAAGGCTAGCCTGTGTTGGGCTGGTGAGGGCTAGCCTGTGTTGGGCTGGTGAGGGCTAGCCTGGGTTGGGCTGGTGAGGGCTAGCCTGTGTTGGGCTGGTGAGGGCTAGTCTGGGTTGGGCTGGTGAGGGCTAGCCTGTGTTGGGCTGGTGAGGGCTAGCCTGTGTTGGGCTGGTGAGGGCTAGTCTGGGTTGGGCTGGTGAGGGCTAGTCTGGAGTTGGGCTGGTGAGGGCTAGTCTGGGTTGGGCTGGTGAGGGCTAGTCTGGGTTGGGCTAGCCATCACCAGGCATAGCTACTTCATAATGTAGAGGTGGAGTAAGACCCCATTTCATGTTTAAAAACAAATTGAAACAATATTTAAACCAATGAGGGTTCAAAACTTTAAAGCCAATTATCTCAGATTCCTATTTCTCCAGATAGAACCTTATAGTTCCAAGTTATTTTGTGGAACCATTACTGAGAGTGTCTTTCCAGCTTAAGTTGTGTGATGCATAAAAAGTGATCTTGTACACTACGATGATGACGTCTGTAAACAAGACTTATAGTGCGAAACATACTGTTGAGGTCGGACGTTTACACTCAGGTTGGAGTCATTAAAACTAGTTTACATGCACTCAGGTTGGAGTTATTAAAACTAGTTTACATCCACTTAGGTTGGAGTCATTAAAACTAGTTTACATACACTTAGGTTGGAGTCATTAAAACTAGTTTACATACACTCAGGTTGGAGTCATTAAAACTAGTTTACATACACTTAGGTTGGAGTCATTAAAACTAGTTTACATACACTTAGGTAGGAGTTATTAAAACTAGTTTACATCCACTTAGGTTGGAGTCATTAAAACTAGTTTACATACACTTAGGTTGGAGTCATTAAAACTAGTTTACATACACTCAGGTTGGAGTCATTAAAACTAGTTTACATACACTTAGGTTGGAGTCATTAAAACTAGTTTACATACACTCAGGTTGGAGTCATTAAAACTAGTTTACATACACTTAGGTTAGAGTCATTAAAACTAGTTTACATACACTTAGGTTGGAGTCATTAAAACTAGTTTACATACACTCAGGTTGGAGTCATTAAAACTAGTTTACATACACTTAGGTTGGAGTCATTAAAACTAGTTTACATGCACTTAGGTTGGAGTCATTAAAACTCGTTTTTTCAACCACTAAACTCATTTCTGGTTAACAAACTATTGTTTTTGCAACTATGTTAGGACATCTACTTTGTGCATGACACAAGTCATTTTTCTAACAATTGTTTACAGACAGATTATTTCACTGATAATTCACCGTATCACAATTCCAGTGGGTCAGAAGTTTACAAACACTAAGTTGACTGTGCCTTTAAAAACAGCTTGGAAAATTCTAAGAAAATTATGTCATGGCTTTAGAAGCTTCTGATGGGCTAATTGACATCATTTGAGACAATTGGAGGTGTACCTGTGGATGTATTTCAAGGCCTACCTTCAAACTCAGTGCCTCTTCACTTGACATCATGGGAAAATCAAAAGAAATCAGCCATGACCTCAGAAAAACAAATGTTGTCCTCCACGAGTCTGCTTCATCCTTGGGAGCAATTTCCAAATGCCTGAAGGTACCACATTCATCTGTACAAACAATAGTATGCAAGTATAAACACCATGGGAACACGCAGCCATCATACCGCTCAGGAAGGAGACGTGTTCTGTCTCCTAGAGATGAACGTACTTTGGTGTGAAAAGGGCAAATCAATCCCAGAACAACAGCAAAGGACCTTGTGAAGATGCTGGAGGAAACAGGTACAAAGTATCTATAGCCACTGTAAAACGAGTCCTATATCAACATAACCTGAAAGGCCGCTCAGCAAGGAAGAAGCCACTGCTCCAAACCCGCCATCAAAAAGCCAGACTATGGTTTGCAACTGCACTTGGGGACAAAGATCATACTTTTTGGGGAAATGTCCTCTGGTCTGATGAAACAAAAATAGAACTGTTTGGCCATAATGACCATCATTATGTTTGGAGGTAAAAGGGGGATGCTTGCAACCAAAGAACACCATCCCAACCGTGAAGCACGGGGGTGGCAGCATCATGTTGTGGAGGTGCTTTGCTGCAGGAAGGACTGGTGCACTTCACAAAATAGATGGCTTGATGAGGGTGGAAAATTATGTGGATATATTGAAGCAACATCTCAAGACATTAGTCAGGAAGTTAAAGCTTGGTCGCAAATTTGTCTTCCAAATGGACAATGACTCCAAGCATACTTCCAAAGTTGTGGCAAAATGGCTTAAGGACAACAAAGTCAAGGTATTGGACTGGCCATCACAAAGCCCTGACCTCAATTCTACAGAACATTTGTGGGCAGAACTGAAAAAGCTTTTGCGAGCAAGGAGGCCTACAAACCTGACTCAGTTACCTGACTCAGAGGCCTGCAAACCTGACTCAATACTACCAAATACTAATTGAGTGTATGTAAACTTCTGACCCACTGGGAATGTGATGAAAGAAATAAAAGCTGAAATAAATCACTCTCTCTACTATTATTCTGACATTTCACATTCTTAAAATAAATAATTATCTCTACTATTATTCTGACATTTGACATTCTTAAAATAAAGTGGTATTCCTAACTAACCCAAAATAGGCAATTTTTACTAGGATTAAATGTCAGGAATTGTGAAAAACGGAGTTGAAATGTATTTGGCTAAGGTGTATGTTAGCTTTTGACTTCAACTGGATACATTTTCTGACACAATGTAACTGGTAACCGATCCAAAGGGGTTTAATTCAACCTTTGGCGCCACCTGTCATGAGCAGTGTCTGCCCATTATGGGTAGCCTACGTGGGGCCTATATGGTTACCGACATCGTGCCAAAGCTGTGTCGGCCCATTATGGGTAGCCTACGTGGGGTCTATATGGTTACCCACATCGTGCCGAAGCTGTGTCGGCCCCATTATGGGTAGCCTACGTGGGGTCTATATGGTTACCCACATCGTGCCAAAGCTGTGTCTGCCCATTATGGGTAGCCTACGTGGGGTAGCCTACGTGGGGTCTATATGGTTACCCACATCGTGCCAAAGCTGTGTCTGCCCATTATGGGTAGCCTACGTGGGGTAGCCTACGTGGGGCCTATATGGTTACCCACATCGTGCCAAAGCTGTGTCTGCATTATGGGTAGCCTACGTGGGGCCTATATGGTTACCCACATCGTGCCAAAGCTGTGTCTGCCCATTATGGGTAGCCTACGTGGGGTCTATATGTTTACCCACATCGTGCCAAAGCTGTGTCGGCCCCATTATGGGTAGCCTACGTGGGGTAGCCTACGTGGAGCATATATGTTTACCCACATCGTGCCAAAGCTGTGTCTGCATTATGGGTAGCCTACGTGGGGCCTATATGGTTACCCACATCGTGCCAAAGCTGTGTCTGCATTATGGGTAGCCTACGTGGGGTCTATATGTTTACCCACATCGTGCCAAAGCTGTGTTGGCCCATTTTGGGTAGCCTACGTGGGGCCTATATGGTTACCCACATCGTGCCAAAGTGGATATGTTTTCGTGGGGCCTTTTACGATATATGACAATTTCACCAATTGATATTGGATTTAGGTGGATTTTGTGGATTTTGTGGATTTAGTGGATTGTATTTAGTTAGCTGATTAGAACTACTTATAGTCTACATGTGACTGACTGGTTCTAGACCTTGAGGTGAAGACCAGACCACACAGAGAGAGAGAGAGAGAGAGAGAGAGAGAGAGAGAGAGAGAGAGATAGATAGAGAGAGAGAGAGAGAGGGGGGGGGGAAGAGGGAGCGAGAGAGAGAGAGAGAGATGGAGAGAGAGAGAGAGACAGAGAGAGAGAGAGAGAGAGAGAGAGGGGGAGAAAGAGGGAGAGAGAGAGATGGAGAGAGAGAGGGGGAGAAAGAGGGAGAGAGAGAGAGAGAGAGATGGAGAGAGAGAGACTACTTGAACAGAGCTATACTCAATCATGAGCAATCAAAGCCAAAGAAGCTTAATAATATTAAGAAACGTTAGAGATGGAAGGAATGTAGTGTAGAAACCAACCAAAAAACAATGAGACAACAACAAATTCAATCCCTTTTAGCCAACTTCCAGGAAAAACATGTTTTACTATAACAGTGAAGGTGTAAACTTGGTAGTAGAAAACCTGAACAGTATATTTGACAGTATATTTGACCTCTCAGCGTCCTTATCAAATCTAAAAATTTCCAACAGAGAACCTAAGAAAATTAACAGCAATGACAAAATGGTTTGATGAAGAAAGCAAAAACCTTAGAAAGAAATGGAGAAACCTGTCCAAAACAAAAACATAGAGACCCAGAAAACCTGAGCCTATGCCTTCACTATGGTGAATCACTAAAACCAATACAGAAATACACTACGGAAAAAGAAGGAACAGCACGTCAGAAATCAGCTCAATGCAATTGAAGAATCCAAATAATCAACTACTTCTGGGAAAATGTGAAAATTCTAAACAAACAAAGAGTTTTCTATGATCAAATACAAATCGTAGAATCAACTATGACCAGAACTCACTGTACATTTACATTGAATGAACTACAGGACAAAGTACAAACCCTCCAATGAAATGATAAAATATACACACCACAAATTCCAATTGGCTGTACTTTAACATAATCCTTAGCTCTGGCATCTTCCACAATATTTGGAACCAAGGACTGATCATCCACAAAAGTGGGGACAAATCTGACCCCAATAACTACCGTGGGATATGTGTCAACAGCAACCTTGGGAAAATCCTCTGCATCATTAACAACAGACAGTGAAAACAATGTACTGAGCAAATGTCAAATTGGCTTTTTACCAAATTACCGTACGACAGACCACGTATTCACCCTGCACACTAATTGACAAACAAACAAACCAAAACAAAGGCAAAGTCTTCTCATGCTTTGTTGATTTCAAAAAAGCTTTTGACTCAATTTGGCCTGAGGGTCTCCTATACAAACTGATAGAAAGTGGTGTTGGGAGAAAAACATATGACATTATGAAATCCATGTACACAAACAAGTGTGTGGTTAAAATGGGGAAATAACACACACATTTCTTTCCACGGGGCCGTGGGCTGAGACAGGGATGCAACTTAAGCCCCACCCTCTTCAACATATACAGTTGTGGCCAAAAGTTTTGAGAATGACACAAATACAAATATAAATATAAATATATTTTCACAAAGTCTGACGGCCATCTGTACTCCAGAATGTTATTGTCACGTTCCTTTTTTATGTCTCTGTTTTAGTTTGGCCAGGGCGTGGGTTGGGGTGGGCATTCTATGTTGTGTATTCTAGGTTTTTGTATTTCTGTGTTTGGCCTGGTATGGTCTCCAATCAGGGACAGCTGTCTGTCGTTGTCTCTGATTGAGAACCATACTTAGGCAACCTGTTTTCCCACTATGGGTTGTGGGTAGTTGCTTTCTGTGTCTGTGTTTTACCATACAGAACTGTTTTGGTTTTCATTTATTTCTCTTGTTCTTCTGTATTCAGTGTTCGGTTAAATTTCATTAAAATATGGACACTTACCACACTGCGGTCCCATCTTTCCTCAGAAGAGGAGGAAAACCGTTACAGTTATGAAGAGTGATCAGATGAATTGCAATTAATTGCAAAGTCCCTCTTTGCCATGCAAATGAACTGAATCTCCCCAAAAACATTTTCACTGCATTTCAGCCCTGCCACAAAAGGACCAGCTGACATGATGTCAGTGATTCTCTCATTAAGTGTTGAGTGTTAACGTGGACAAGGCTGGAGATCACTCTGTCATGCTGATTGAGTGCGAATAACAGACCTGAAACTTCAAAAGGAGGGTGGTGCTTGGAATCATTGTTCTTCCTCTGTCAACCATGGTTACCTGCAAGAAAACACATGCAGTCATAATTTATTTGCACAAAAAGGGCTTCACAGGCAAGGATATTGCTGCCAGTCAGATTGCACCTAAATCAACCATTTATAGGATCATCAAGAACTTCAAGGAGAGCGGTTCAATTGTTGTGAAGAAGGCTTCAGGGCGCCCAAGAAAGTCCAGCAAGCGCCAGGACCGTCTCCTAAAGTTGTTTCAGCTGCAGGATCGGGGCACCACCAGTACAGAGCTTGCTCAGGAATGGCAGCAGGCACGTGTGAGTGCATCTGCACGCACAGTGTGGCGAAGACTTTTAGAGGATGGCCTGGTGTCAAGAAGGGCAGCAAAGAAGCCACTTCGCTCCAGGAAAAACATCAGGGACAGACTGATATTCTGCAAAAGGTACAGGGGTTGGACTGCTGAGGACTGGGGTAAAGTAATTTTCTCTGATGAATCCCCTTTCCGATTGTTTTGGGCCTCTGGAAAAAAGCTTGTCCGGAGAAGACAAGGTGAGCGCTACCATCAGTCCTGTGTCATGCCAACAGTAAAGCATCCTGAGACCATTCATGTGTGGGGTTGCTTCTCAGCCAAGGGGGTGGGCTCACTCACATTTTTTCCTAAGAACACAGCCATGAATAAAGAATGGCACCAACACATCGTCCTAGAGCAACTTCGCAAAAATGATAAAGTGGCTCGGGGAACAAAACATGGATATTTTGGGTCCATGTCCAGGAAACTCCCCAGACCTTAATTACAAGAATGCCTGGGCGGATTGCAGAGGCCTTGAAAAAGAAGGGTCAACACTGCACATATTGACTCTTTGCATCAACTTCATGTAATTGCCAATAAAAGCCCTTGACACTAATGAAATTCTTGTAATTATACTTCAGTATTCCATAGTAACATCTGACAAAAATATCTAAAGCCACTGAAGCAGCAGACTTTGTGGAAATTAATATTTGTGTCATTCTCAAAACTTTTGGCCACGACTGCATATGAACGAATTGGTGTGGGCACTAGAACAGTCTGCAGCACCCGGCCTCACCCTACTAGAATCTGAAGTCAAATGATCTGGTGCCAATTTTAACCGCGCACTTGTTGTTTGTGTACAAGGATTTTATAATGTCATGTGTTCTTCCCCCAACTCCACTTTCCATCAATTTGTATAGCAGACCCTCATGCCAAATTGAGTCAAAATTTACTTTAGGAAATCAACATAGTATGAGTAGATTTTACCTGTGTTTTGGATTGTTTGTTTGTCCGTTAGTGTGTGCAGGGTGAATACGTGGTCTGTCATACGGTAATTTTGGTAAAAACCCAATTTTACATTTTCTCAGTACATTGTTTTCACTGAGGAAATGTATGAGTCTGCTGTTAATGATAATGCAAAGGATTTTCCCAAGGTTGCTGTTGACTCATATCCCACGGTCGTTATTGGGGTCAAATTGAACTCCACTTTTATGGATTGGGGTGATCAGTCCTTGGTTCCAAATATTGGGGAAGATGCCAGAGCTGGGCCTCCCGGGTGGCGCAGTAGTCTAAGGCACTTCATCGCAGTGCTAGCCACCAAAGATTTTGGGTTCGAGCCCAGGCTCTGTTGGAGCCGGCCGCGACCGGGAGGTCCATGGGGCGACGCACAATTGGCCCAGCGTTGTCCGGGTTAGGGAGGGTTTGGCCGGCAGGGATATCCTTGTCTCATCGTGCACTAGTGACTCCTGTGGCGGGCCAGGCGCAGTGCATGCTGACCAGATCGCCAGGTGTATGGTGTTTCCTCTGACACATTGGTGCGGCTGGCTTCTGGGTTGGATGGGCATTGTGTCAAGAAGCAGTGCGGCTAGGTTGGGTTGTGTTTCGGAGGATGCATGGCTCTCGACCTTCACCTCTCCCGAGCCCGTACGGGAGTTGCAGCGATGAGACAAGACTGTAACAACTACAAATTGGATACCACGAAATTGGGGCAAAAAAATAATCATGTTTTACATTTTTTTTGTAAAAGATGCTAAGTATGATGTTAAATAGTTTATGTATAGCCAATTGGAATTTATCCTTTCACTTTGGACCATCAACAGCGCAGGTCTTTTTGGGTTGAGGGTTTGTATTTTGTCCTGTAGTTCATTATTTCTGTCTCTGTCTCTCTCCCTCTCTTTCTGTCTCTCTCTCCCTCTCTTTCTTTCTGTCTGTCTCTCTCCCTCTCTTTCTGTCTGTCTCTCTCCCTCTCTTTCTGTCTGTCTCTCTTCCTCTCTGTCTGTCTCTCTCTCTCCCTCTCTTTCTGACTCTTTCTCCTTGCTCTCTCTCTCTCTCTCTCTCTCTTTCTCTTTCTCTCGCCTAAAAGGTTTCCTGATACATTCCTTAGTTTTAAGAATGTCTCCAGGTTTATTTCCTGGCCTGCATGTCTGTGTGTCTATGCTGTCTATGCCCCTATCCCCTCCACTGTACCCTGTCCCTCTGCAACCATAACAGGGGATTAAAGCCAGGATGGTAACAGGATAGCACGGAGGTGACTGAACCATAAATACTGCTGCAGCTGGGAAGAACATCACCTGAACATCACCTGAACATCACCTGAATGTCACCTGAACATCATTACTGCTGCAACTGGGAGGAACATCACCTGAACGTCACCTGAACATCATTACTGCTGCAGCTGGGAGGGACATCACCTGAACATCACCTGAACATCACCTGAACATCACCTGAACATCATTACTGCCTCAGCTGGGGAGAACATCACCTGTACGTCACCTGAACATCACCTGAACATCACCTGAACATCATTACTGCTGCAGCTGGGAGGAACGTCACCTGAACATCATTACTGCTGCAGCTGGGAGGAACGTCACCTGAACATCACCTGAACGTCACCTGAACATCACATGAACATCACCTGAACGTCACCTGAACATCACCTGAACATCATTACTGCTGCAGCTGGGAGGAACGTCACCTGAACATCACCTGAACATCATTACTGCTGCAGCTGGGAGGGACATCACCTGAACATCACCTGAACATCACATGAACGTCACCTGAACATCACCTGAACGTCATCTGAACGTCACCTGAACATCACCTGAACATCATTACTGCTGCAGCTGGGAGGAACATCACCTGAACGTCACCTGAACATCACCTGAACATCACCTGAACATCATTACTGCTGCAGCCGGGAGGAACATCACCTGCTCACTGAGTTGATAGATATAGACATATAATTGTTTTTGCTCAATCTGAATGGTTGGTCCCGGCCCCCCAGTGAATGGTTGGTCCCGGCCCCCCAGTGAATGGTTGGTCCCGGCCCCCCAGTGAATGGTTGGTCCCGGCCCCCCAGTGAATGGTTGGTCCCGGCCCCCCAGTGAATGGTTGGTCCCGGCCCCCCAGTGAATGGTTGGTCCCGCCCCCAGTGAATGGTTGGTCCCGCCCCCAGTGGATGGTTGGTCCCGGCCCCCCAGTGGATGGTTGGTCCCGGCCCCCCAGTGGATGGTTGGTCCCGGCCCCCAGTGGATGGTTGGTCCCGCCCCCAGTGAATGGTTGGTCCCGCCCCCAGTGAATGGTTGGTCCCGCCCCCAGTGAATGGTTGGTCCCGGCCCCCCAGTGAATGGTTGGTCCCGGCCCCCCAGTGAATGGTTGGTCCCGGCCCCCCAGTGAATGGTTGGTCCCGGCCCCCCCAGTGGATGGTTGGTCCCGGCCCCCCAGTGGATGGTTGGTCCCGGCCCCCCAGTGGATGGTTGGTCCCGCCCCCAGTGAATGGTTGGTCCCAGCCCCCAGTGAATGGTTGGTCCCGCCCCCCAGTGAATGGTTGGTCCCGGCCCCCAGTGAATGGTTGGTCCCGCCCCCCAGTGGATGGTTGGTCCCGGCCCCCCAGTGGATGGTTGGTCCCGGCCCCCCAGTGGATGGTTGGTCCCGGCCCCCCAGTGGATGGTTGGTCCCGGCCCCCCAGTGGATGGTTGGTCCCGGCCCCCCAGTGGATGGTTGGTCCCGGCCCCCCAGTGGATGGTTGGTCCCGCCCCCAGTGGATGGTTGGTCCCGCCCCAGTGGATGGTTGGTCCCGGCCCCCAGTGGATGGTTGGTCCCGCCCCCAGTGGATGGTTGGTCCCGCCCCCAGTGGATGGTTGGTCCCGCCCCCAGTGAATGGTTGGTCCCGCCCCCAGTGAATGGTTGGTCCCGGCCCCCAGTGAATGGTTGGTCCCGGCCCCCAGTGAATGGTTGGTCCCGCCCCCAGTGAATGGTTGGTCCCGCCCCCAGTGAATGGTTGGTCCCGGCCCCCAGTGAATGGTTGGTCCCGCCCCCAGTGAATGGTTGGTCCCGGCCCCCAGTGAATGGTTGGTCCCGGCCCCCCAGTGAATGGTTGGTCCAGGCCCCCCAGTGAATGGTTGGTCCCGGCCCACCAGTGAATGGTTGGTCCCGGCCCACCAGTGAATGGTTGGTCCCGGCCCCCCAGTGAATGGTTGGTCCCGGCCCCCCAGTGAATGGTTGGTCCCGGCCCCCCAGTGAATGGTTGGTCCCGGCCCCCCAGTGAATGGTTGGTCCCGGCCCCCCAGTGAATGGTTGGTCCCGGCCCCCCAGTGAATGGTTGGTCCCGGCCCCCCAGTGAATGGTTGGTCCCGGCCCCCAGTGAATGGTTGGTCCCGGCCCCCCAGTGAATGGTTGGTCCCGGCCCCCCAGTGAATGGTTGGTCCCGGCCCCCCAGTGAATGGTTGGTCCCGGCCCCCCCAGTGAATGGTTGGTCCCGGCCCCCCAGTGAATGGTTGGTCCCGGCCCCCCAGTCAATCCTATCACTCAGTGGTACACACCTTGTTTGGTTGGTTCCCTTCAGACCTCTATCCTATCAATCAGTGGTACACACCTTGTTTGGTTGGTTCCCTTCAGACCTCAATCCTATCACTCAGTGGTACACACCTTGTTTGGTTGGTTCCCTTCAGACCTCAATCCTATCACTCAGTGGTACACACCTTGTTTGGTTGGTTCCCTTCAGACCTCAATCCTATCACTCAGTGGTACACACCTTGTTTGGTTGGTTCCCTTCAGACCTCAATCCTATCACTCAGTGGTACACACCTTGTTTGGTTGGTTCCCTTCAGACCTCAATCCTATCACTCAGTGGTACACACCTTGTTTGGTTGGTTCCCTTTAGACCTCAATCCTATCACTGGTACACACCTTGTTTGGTTGGTTCCCTTCAGACCTCAATCCTATCACCTTGTTTGGTTGGTTCCCTTCAGACCTCAATCCTATCACTCAGTGGTACACACCTTGTTTGGTTGGTTCCCTTCAGACCTCAATCCTATCACTCAGTGGTACACACCTTGTTTGGTTGGTTCCCTTCAGACCTCAATCCTATCACTCAGTGGTACACACCTTGTTTGGTTGGTTCCCTTCAGACCTCAATCCTATCACTCAGTGGTACACACCTTGTTTGGTTGGTTCCCTTCAGACCTCAATCCTATCACTCAGTGGTACACACCTTGTTTGGTTGGTTCCCTTCAGACCTCAATCCTATCACTCAGAATTGTTTGAAAAATGTGCCAGTTGCCAAGCCCAGGATGCTGTGCGGTTACTGTAATGTACTGCGTCTGTACTGAGTCTTTGGAATTTACAGAATAATTTACTGTTTACGCCTAAAATTACCCAGGGTGCATTGCCATTTATGGCAATTTACTGCAAATAACTAATATGGTACTTTAGAGTTTGTTTTATTGTATAATACTGTTTATTAAACAACAAGAATGTTTTACAGTGTAAGTTAAAAGGAGAGAGACAGAGAGAGGAAAAGGAGAGAGACAGAGAGAGGAAAAGGAGAGAGACAGAGAGAGGAAAAAGGAGAGAGACAGAGAGAGGAAAAAGGAGAGAGACAGAGAGAGGAAAAAGGAGAGAGACAGAGAGAGGAAAAAGGAGAGAGACAGAGAGAGGAGAAAGGAGAGAGACAGAGAGAGGAAAAAGGAGAGAGACAGAGAGAGGAAAAGGAGAGAGACAGAGAGAGGAGAAAGGAGAGAGACAGAGAGAGGAGAAAGGAGAGAGACAGAGAGAGGAGAAAGGAGAGAGACAGAGAGAGGAGAAAAGAGAGAGACAGAGAGAGGAGAAAGGAGAGAGACAGAGAGAGGATAAAGGAGAGAGACAGAGAGAGGAGAAAGGAGAGAGACAGAGAGAGAGAGAGGAAAAGGAGAGAGACAGAGAGAGGAGAAAGGAGCGAGACAGAGAGAGGATAAAGGAGAGAGACAGAGAGAGGATAAAGGAGAGAGACAGAGAGAGGAAAAGGAGAGAGACAGAGAGAGGATAAAGGAGAGAGACAGAGAGAGGATAAAGGAGAGAGACAGAGAGAGGAGAAAGGAGAGAGACAGAGAGAGGAGAAAGGAGAGAGACAGAGAGAGGAGAAAGGAGAGAGACAGAGAGAGGATAAAGGAGAGAGACAGAGAGAGGAGAAAGGAGAGAGGAGAAAGGAGGGAGACAGAGAGAGGAGAAAGGAGAGAGACAGAGAGAGGATAAAGGAGAGAGACAGAGAGAGGAGAAAGGAGAGAGACAGAGAGAGGATAAAGGAGAGAGACAGAGAGAGGAGAAAGGAGAGAGACAGAGAGAGGATAAAGGAGAGAGACGAGAGAGGAAAAGGAGAGAGACAGAGAGAGGATAAAGGAGAGAGACAGAGAGAGGAGAAAGGAGAGAGACAGAGAGAGGATAAAGGAGAGAGACAGAGAGAGGAGAAAGGAGAGAGAGAAAGGAGGGAGACAGAGAGAGGAGAAAGGAGAGAGACAGAGAGAGGATAAAGGAGAGAGACAGAGAGAGGAGAAAGGAGAGAGACAGAGAGAGGATAAAGGAGAGAGACGAGAGAGGAAAAGGAGAGAGACAGAGAGAGGATAAAGGAGAGAGACAGAGAGAGGAGAAAGGAGAGAGACAGAGAGAGGATAAAGGAGAGAGACAGAGAGAGGAGAAAGGAGAGAGGAGAAAGGAGGGAGACAGAGAGAGGAGAAAGGAGAGAGACAGAGAGAGGATAAAGGAGAGAGACAGAGAGAGGAGAAAGGAGAGAGACAGAGAGGGGAAAAGGAGAGAGACAGAGAGAGGATAAAGGAGAGAGACAGAGAGAGGATAAAGGAGAGAGACAGAGAGAGGAGAAAGGTGAGAGACAGAGAGAGGAAAAAGGAGAGAGACAGAGAGAGGATAAAGGAGAGAGACAGAGAGAGGAGAAAGGAGAGAGACAGAGAGAGGATAAAGGAGAGAGACAGAGAGAGGAGAAAGGTGAGAGACAGAGAGAGGAAAAAGGAGAGAGACAGAGAGAGGATAAAGGAGAGAGACAGAGAGAGGAAAAGGAGGGAGACAGAGAGAGGATAAAGGAGAGAGACAGAGAGAGGAGAAAGGAGAGAGACAGAGAGAGGATAAAGGAGAGAGACAGAGAGAGGAGAAAGGAGAGAGGAGAAAGGAGGGAGACAGAGAGAGGAGAAAGGAGAGAGACAGAGAGAGGATAAAGGAGAGAGACAGAGAGAGGAGAAAGGAGAGAGACAGAGAGAGGAAAAGGAGAGAGACAGAGAGAGGAGAAAGGAGAGAGACAGAGAGAGGAGAAAGGAGAGAGACAGAGAGAGGATAAAGGATAGAGACAGAGAGAGAGAAAGGTGAGAGACAGAGAGAGGAAAAAGGAGAGAGACAGAGAGAGGATAAAGGAGAGAGACAGAGAGAGGATAAAGGAGAGAGACAGAGAGAGGAGAAAGGTGAGAGACAGAGAGAGGAAAAAGGAGAGAGACAGAGAGAGGATAAAGGAGAGAGACAGAGAGAGGAGAAAGGAGAGAGACAGAGAGAGGATAAAGGAGAGAGACGAGAGAGGAAAAGGAGAGAGACAGAGAGAGGATAAAGGAGAGAGACAGAGAGAGGAGAAAGGAGAGAGACAGAGAGAGGATAAAGGAGAGAGACAGAGAGAGGAGAAAGGAGAGAGGAGAAAGGAGAGAGACAGAGAGAGGAGAAAAGAGAGAGACAGAGAGAGGATAAAGGAGAGAGACAGAGAGAGGAGAAAGGAGAGAGACAGAGAGAGGAAAAGGAGAGAGACAGAGAGAGGAGAAAGGAGAGAGACAGAGAGAGGAGAAATGAGAGAGACAGAGAGAGGATAAAGGATAGAGACAGAGAGAGGAGAAAGGAGAGAGACAGAGAGAGGAGAAAGGAGAGAGACAGAGAGAGGAGAAAAGAGAGAGACAGAGAGAGGAGAAAGGAGAGAGACAGAGAGAGGATAAAGGAGAGAGACAGAGAGAGGAGAAAGGAGAGAGACAGAGAGAGAGAGAGGAAAAGGAGAGAGACAGAGAGAGGAGAAAGGAGCGAGACAGAGAGAGGATAAAGGAGAGAGACAGAGAGAGGATAAAGGAGAGAGACAGAGAGAGGAAAAGGAGAGAGACAGAGAGAGGATAAAGGAGAGAGACAGAGAGAGGATAAAGGAGAGAGACAGAGAGAGGGAGAAAGCAGAGAGACAGAGAGAGGAGAAAGGAGAGAGACAGAGAGAGGAGAAAGGAGAGAGACAGAGAGAGGATAAAGGAGAGAGACAGAGAGAGGAGAAAGGAGAGAGGAGAAAGGAGGGAGACAGAGAGAGGAGAAAGGAGAGAGACAGAGAGAGGATAAAGGAGAGAGACAGAGAGAGGAGAAAGGAGAGAGACAGAGAGAGGATAAAGGAGAGAGACAGAGAGAGGAGAAAGGAGAGAGACAGAGAGAGGATAAAGGAGAGAGACGAGAGAGGAAAAGGAGAGAGACAGAGAGAGGATAAAGGAGAGAGACAGAGAGAGGAGAAAGGAGAGAGACAGAGAGAGGATAAAGGAGAGAGACAGAGAGAGGAGAAAGGAGAGAGGAGAAAGGAGGGAGACAGAGAGAGGAGAAAGGAGAGAGACAGAGAGAGGATAAAGGAGAGAGACAGAGAGAGGAGAAAGGAGAGAGACAGAGAGAGGATAAAGGAGAGAGACGAGAGAGGAAAAGGAGAGAGACAGAGAGAGAGGATAAAGGAGAGAGACAGAGAGAGGAGAAAGGAGAGAGACAGAGAGAGGATAAAGGAGAGAGACAGAGAGAGGAGAAAGGAGAGAGGAGAAAGGAGGGAGACAGAGAGAGGAGAAAGGAGAGAGACAGAGAGAGGATAAAGGAGAGAGACAGAGAGAGGAGAAAGGAGAGAGACAGAGAGGGGAAAAGGAGAGAGACAGAGAGAGGATAAAGGAGAGAGACAGAGAGAGGATAAAGGAGAGAGACAGAGAGAGGAGAAAGGTGAGAGACAGAGAGAGGAAAAAGGAGAGAGACAGAGAGAGGATAAAGGAGAGAGACAGAGAGAGGAGAAAGGAGAGAGACAGAGAGAGGATAAAGGAGAGAGACAGAGAGAGGAGAAAGGTGAGAGACAGAGAGAGGAAAAAGGAGAGAGACAGAGAGAGGATAAAGGAGAGAGACAGAGAGAGGAAAAGGAGGGAGACAGAGAGAGGATAAAGGAGAGAGACAGAGAGAGGAGAAAGGAGAGAGACAGAGAGAGGATAAAGGAGAGAGACAGAGAGAGGAGAAAGGAGAGAGGAGAAAGGAGGGAGACAGAGAGAGGAGAAAGGAGAGAGACAGAGAGAGGATAAAGGAGAGAGACAGAGAGAGGAGAAAGGAGAGAGACAGAGAGAGGAAAAGGAGAGAGACAGAGAGAGGAGAAAGGAGAGAGACAGAGAGAGGAGAAAGGAGAGAGACAGAGAGAGGATAAAGGATAGAGACAGAGAGAGGAGAAAGGTGAGAGACAGAGAGAGGAAAAAGGAGAGAGACAGAGAGAGGATAAAGGAGAGAGACAGAGAGAGGATAAAGGAGAGAGACAGAGAGAGGAGAAAGGTGAGAGACAGAGAGAGGAAAAAGGAGAGAGACAGAGAGAGGATAAAGGAGAGAGACAGAGAGAGGAGAAAGGAGAGAGACAGAGAGAGGATAAAGGAGAGAGACGAGAGAGGAAAAGGAGAGAGACAGAGAGAGGATAAAGGAGAGAGACAGAGAGAGAGAGAAAGGAGAGAGACAGAGAGAGGATAAAGGAGAGAGACAGAGAGAGGAGAAAGGAGAGAGGAGAAAGGAGAGAGACAGAGAGAGAGAAAAGAGAGAGACAGAGAGAGGATAAAGGAGAGAGACAGAGAGAGGAGAAAGGAGAGAGACAGAGAGAGGAAAAAGGAGAGAGACAGAGAGAGGAGAAAGGAGAGAGACAGAGAGAGAGAAATGAGAGAGACAGAGAGAGGATAAAGGATAGAGACAGAGAGAGGAGAAAGGAGAGAGACAGAGAGAGGAGAAAGGAGAGAGACAGAGAGAGGAGAAAGGAGAGAGACAGAGAGAGGAAAAGGAGAGAGACAGAGAGAGGAGAAAGGAGAGAGACAGAGAGAGGATAAAGGAGAGATACAGAGAGAGGAGAAAGGAGAGAGACAGAGAGAGGAGAAAGGAGAGAGACAGAGAGAGGAGAAAGGAGAGAGACAGAGAGAGGAAAAGGAGAGAGACAGAGAGAGGATAAAGGAGAGAGACAGAGAGAGGAGAAAGGAGAGAGACAGAGAGAGGAAAAGGAGAGAGACAGAGAGAGGATAAAGGAGAGAGACAGAGAGAGGATAAAGGAGAAAGACAGAGAGAGGATAAAGGAGAGAGACAGAGAGAGGAGAAAGGAGAGAGACAGAGAGAGGAAAAGGAGAGAGACAGAGAGAGGAGAAAGGAGAGAGACAGAGAGAGGAGAAAGGAGCGAGACAGAGAGAGGATAAAGGAGAGAGACAGAGAGAGGAGAAAGGAGAGAGACAGAGAGAGGATAAAGGAGAGAGACAGAGAGAGGAGAAAGGAGAGAGACGGAGAAAGGAGAGAGAGAGAGAGGAAAAGGAGAGAGACAGAGAGAGGAGAAAGATGAGAGACAGAGAGAGGAAAAAGGAGAGAGACAGAGAGAGGATAAAGGAGAGAGACAGAGAGAGGAGAAAGGAGAGAGACAGAGAGAGGAGAAAGGAGAGAGACAGAGAGAGGAGAAAGGAGGGAGACAGAGAGAGGAGAAAGGAGAGAGACAGAGAGAGGATAAAGGAGAGAGACAGAGAGAGGATAAAGGAGAGAGACAGAGAGAGGAGAAAGGAGAGAGACAGAGAGAGGAAAAGGAGAGAGACAGAGAGAGGAGAAAGGAGAGAGACAGAGAGAGGAGAAAGGAGAGAGACAGAGAGAGGATAAAGGAGAGAGACAGAGAGAGGAGAAAGGAGAGAGACAGAGAGAGGATAAAGGAGAGAGACAGAGAGAGGAGAAAGGAGAGAGACGGAGAAAGGAGAGAGACAGAGAGAGGAAAAGGAGAGAGACAGAGAGAGGATAAAGGAGAGAGACAGAGAGAGGAGAAAGGAGAGAGACAGAGAGAGGATAAAGGAGAGAGACGAGAGAGGAAAAGGAGAGAGACAGAGAGAGGATAAAGGAGAGAGACAGAGAGAGGAGAAAGGAGAGAGACAGAGAGAGGAAAAGGAGAGAGACAGAGAGAGGAGAAAGGAGAGAGACGGAGAAAGGAGAGAGACAGAGAGAGGAGAAAGGAGAGAGACAGAGAGAGGATAAAGGAGAGAGACAGAGAGAGGAGAAAGGAGAGAGACAGAGAGAGGATAAAGGAGAGAGACAGAGAGAGGAAAAGGAGAGAGACAGAGAGAGGATAAAGGAGAGAGACAGAGAGAGGATAAATGAGAGAGACAGAGAGAGGAAAAGGAGAGAGACAGAGAGAGGATAAAGGAGAAAGGAGAGAGACAGAGAGAGGAGAAAGGAGAGAGTCAGAGAGAGGAGAAAGGAGAGAGACAGAGAGAGGATAAAGGAGAGAGACAGAGAGAGGAAAAGGAGAGAGACAGAGAGAGGATAAAGGAGAGAGAGGAGAAAGGAGAGAGACAGAGAGAGGAGAAAGGAGAGAGACAGAGAGAGGAAAAGGAGAGAGACAGAGAGAGGATAAAGGAGAAAGGACAGAGACAGAGAGAGGAGAAAGGAGAGAGACAGAGAGAGGAGAAAGGAGAGAGACAGAGAGAGGATAAAGGAGAGAGACAGAGAGAGGAAAAGGAGAGAGACAGAGAGAGGATAAAGGAGAGAGACAGAGAGAGGAGAAAGGAGAGAGACAGAGAGAGGATAAAGGAGAGAGACGAGAGAGGAAAAGGAGAGAGACAGAGAGAGGATAAAGGAGAGAGACAGAGAGAGGAGAAAGGAGAGAGACAGAGAGAGGAAAAGGAGAGAGACAGAGAGAGGAGAAAGGAGAGAGACAGAGAGAGGATAAAGGAGAGAGACAGAGAGAGGAGAAAGGAGAGAGACAGAGAGAGGAGAAAGGAGAGAGACAGAGAGAGGAAAAGGAGAGAGACAGAGAGAGGATAAAGCAGAGAGACAGAGAGAGGATAAAGGAGAGAGACAGAGAGAGGATAAAGGAGAGAGACAGAGAGAGGAGAAAGGAGAGAGACAGAGAGAGGAAAATGAGAGAGACAGAGAGAGGAGAAAGGAGAGAGACAGAGAGAGGAGAAAGGAGAGAGACAGAGAGAGGAGAAAGGAGAGAGACAGAGAGAGGAGAAAGGAAAGAGACAGAGAGAGGATAAAGGAGAGAGACAGAGAGAGGAGAAAGGAGAGAGACAGAGAGAGGAAAAGGAGAGAGACAGAGAGAGGATAAAGGAGAGAGAGGAGAAAGGAGAGAGACAGAGAGAGGAGAAAGGAGAGAGACAGAGAGAGGAAAAGAAGAGAGACAGAGAGAGGATAAAGGAGAAAGGAGAGAGACAGAGAGAGGAGAAAGGAGAGAGACAGAGAGAGGAGAAAGGAGAGAGACAGAGAGAGGATAAAGGAGAGAGACAGAGAGAGGAAAAGGAGAGAGACAGAGAGAGGATAAAGGAGAGAGACAGAGAGAGGAGAAAGGAGAGAGACAGAGAGATAAAGGAGAGAGACGAGAGAGGAAAAGGAGAGAGACAGAGAGAGATAAAGGAGAGAGACAGAGAGAGGAGAAAGGAGAGAGACAGAGAGAGGATAAAGGAGAGAGACAGAGAGAGGAGAAAGGAGAGAGACAGAGAGAGGAGAAAGGAGAGAGAGACAGAGAGAGGAGAAAAGGAGAGAGACAGAGAGAGGATAAAGCAGAGAGACAGAGAGAGGATAAAGGAGAGAGACAGAGAGAGGATAAAGGAGAGAGACAGAGAGAGGAGAAAGGAGAGAGACAGAGAGAGGAAAATGAGAGAGACAGAGAGAGGAGAAAGGAGAGAGACAGAGAGAGGAGAAAGGAGAGAGACAGAGAGAGAGAAAGGAGAGAGACAGAGAGAGAGAAAGGAAGAGACAGAGAGAGATAAAGGAGAGAGACAGAGAGGGAGAAAGGAGAGAGACAGAGAGAGGATAAAGGAGAGAGACAGAGAGAGGAAAAGGAGAGAGACAGAGAGAGGATAAAGGAGAGAGACAGAGAGAGGATAAAGGAGAGAGACAGAGAGAGATAAAGGAGAGAGACGGAGAAAGGAGAGAGACAGAGAGAGGAAAAGGAGAGAGACAGAGAGAGGAGAAAGGAGAGAGACAGAGAGAGAGAGGAGAAAGGAGAGAGACAGAGAGAGAGAAAGGAGAGAGACAGAGAGAGAGAAAGGAGAGAGACAGAGAGAGGAAAAGGAGAGAGACAGAGAGAGGATAAAGCAGAGAGACAGAGAGAGGATAAAGGAGAGAGACAGAGAGAGGATAAAGGAGAGAGACAGAGAGAGGAGAAAGGAGAGAGACAGAGAGAGGAAAATGAGAGAGACAGAGAGAGGAGAAAGGAGAGAGACAGAGAGAGGAGAAAGGAGAGAGACAGAGAGAGGAGAAAGGAGAGAGACAGAGAGAGGAGAAAGGAAAGAGACAGAGAGAGGATAAAGGAGAGAGACAGAGAGAGGAGAAAGGAGTGAGACAGAGAGAGGATAAAGGAGAGAGACAGAGAGAGGAAAAGGAGAGAGACAGAGAGAGGATAAAGGAGAGAGACAGAGAGAGGATAAAGGAGAGAGACAGAGAGAGATAAAGGAGAGAGACGGAGAAAGGAGAGAGACAGAGAGAGGAGAAAGGAGAGAGACAGAGAGAGGAGAAAGGAGAGAGACAGAGAGAGGATAAAGGAGAGAGACAGAGAGAGGAGAAAGGAGAGAGACAGAGAGAGGATAAAGGAGAAAGGAGAGAGAGGAGAAAGGAGAGAGACAGAGAGAGGAGAAAGGAGAGAGACAGAGAGAGGATAAAGGAGAGAGACAGAGAGAGGAAAAGGAGAGAGACAGAGAGAGGATAAAGGAGAGAGACAGAGAGAGGAGAAAGGAGAGAGACAGAGAGAGGATAAAGGAGAGAGAGAGAGAGGAAAAGGAGAGAGACAGAGAGAGGATAAAGGAGAGAGACAGAGAGAGGAGAAAGGAGAGAGACAGAGAGAGGAAAAGGAGAGAGACAGAGAGAGGATAAAGGAGAGAGACAGAGAGAGGAGAAAGGAGAGAGACAGAGAGAGGATAAAGGAGAGAGACAGAGAGAGACAGAGAGAGGATAAAGGAGAGAGACAGAGAGAGGAAAAGGAGAGAGACAGAGAGAGGATAAAGGAGAGAGACAGAGAGAGGAGAAAGGAGAGAGACAGAGAGAGGAAAAGGAGAGAGACAGAGAGAGAAAGGAGAGAGACAGAGAGAGGAGAAAAGGAGAGAGACAGAGAGAGGAAAAGGAGAGAGACAGAGAGAGGATAAAGGAGAGAGACAGAGAGATGAGAAAGGAGAGAGACAGAGAGGGATAAAGGAGAGAGACAGAGAGAGGAAAAGGAGAGAGACAGAGAGAGGATAAAGGAGAGAGAGACAGAGAGAGATAAAGGAGAGAGACAGAGAGGATAAAGGAGAGAGACGGAGAAAGGAGAGAGACAGAGAGAGAGAGAAAAGGAGAGAGACAGAGAGAGGATAAAGGAGAGAGACAGAGAGGAGAAAGGAGAGAGACAGAGAGAGGATAAAGGAGAGAGACAGAGAGAGAGGAAAAGGAGAGAGACAGAGAGGGATAAAGGAGAGAGACAGAGAGAGGATAAATGAGAGAGACAGAGAGAGGAAAAGGAGAGAGACAGAGAGGATAAAGGAGAAAGGAGAGAGACAGAGAGAGGAGAAAGGAGAGAGTCAGAGAGAGGGAGAAAGGAGAGAGACAGAGAGAGGATAAAGGAGAGAGACAGAGAGAGGAGAAAGGAGAGAGACAGAGAGAGGATAAAGGAGAGAGAGGAGAGGAAAAGGAGAGAGACAGAGAGAGGAGAAAGGAGAGAGACAGAGAGAGGAAAAGGAGAGAGACAGAGAGAGGATAAAGGAGAAAGGACAGAGACAGAGAGAGGAGAAAGGAGAGAGACAGAGAGAGGAGAAAGGAGAGAGACAGAGAGAGGGATAAGGAGAGACAGAGAGAGGAAAAGGAGAGAGACAGAGAGAGGATAAAGGAGAGAGACAGAGAGAGAGAAAGGAGAGAGACAGAGAGAGGATAAAGGAGAGAGACGAGAGAGGAAAAGGAGAGAGACAGAGAGGATAAAGGAGAGAGACAGAGAGAGGAAAAGGAGAGAGACAGAGAGAGGAAAAGGAGAGAGACAGAGAGAGGATAAAGGAGAGAGACAGAGAGAGGGAGAAAGGAGAGAGACAGAGAGAGGATAAAGGAGAGAGACAGAGAGAGGAGAAAGGAGAGAGACAGAGAGAGGAGAGAAAGGAGAGAGACAGACAGAGAGGAAAAAAGGAGAGAGACAGAGAGAGGATAAAGCAGAGAGACAGAGAGAGGATAAAGGAGAGAGACAGAGAGAGATAAAGGAGAGAGACAGAGAGAGGAGAAAGGAGAGAGACAGAGAGAGGAAAATGAGAGAGACAGAGAGAGGAGAAAGGAGAGAGACAGAGAGAGAGAGAAAGGAGAGAGACAGAGAGAGGAGAAAGGGAGAGAGACAGAGAGAGGAGAAAGGAAAGAGACAGAGAGAGGATAAAGGAGAGAGACAGAGAGAGGATAAAGGAGAGAGACAGAGAGGGAAAAGGAGAGAGACAGAGAGAGGATAAAGGAGAGAGAGGGAGAAAGGAGAGAGAGACAGAGAGAGGAGAAAGGAGAGAGACAGAGAGAGGAAAAGAGAGAGACAGAGAGAGATAAAGGAGAAAGGAGAGAGACAGAGAGAGGAGAAAGGAGAGAGACAGAGAGAGGAGAAAGGAGAGAGACAGAGAGAGGATAAAGGAGAGAGACAGAGAGAGGAAAAGGAGAGAGACAGAGAGAGGATAAAGGAGAGAGACAGAGAGAGAGAAAGGAGAGAGAGACAGAGAGAGATAAAGGAGAGAGACAGAGAGAGGAAAAGGAGAGAGACAGAGAGAGATAAAGGAGAGAGACAGAGAGAGGAGAAAGGAGAGAGACAGAGAGAGGAAAAGGAGAGAGACAGAGAGAGGATAAAGGAGAGACAGAGAGAGGAGAAAGGAGAGAGACAGAGAGAGGATAAAGGAGAGAGACAGAGAGAGGAGAAAGGAGAGAGACAGAGAGAGGAGAAAGGAGAGAGAGAGAGAGAAAAGGAGAGAGACAGAGAGGATAAAGAGAGAGACAGAGAGAGGATAAAGGAGAGAGACAGAGAGAGGATAAAGGAGAGAGACAGAGAGAGGAGAAAGGAGAGAGACAGAGAGAGGAAAATGAAAGGAGAGAGAGAAAGAGAGAGACAGAAAGAGAGAGAGAGACAGAGAGAGAGAAAGGAGAGAGACAGAGAGAGGAGAAAGGAAAGAGACAGAGAGAGGATAAAGGAGAGAGACAGAGAGAGGAGAAAGGAGAGAGACAGAGAGAGGATAAGGAGAGAGAGACAGAGAGAGGAAAAAGGAGAGAGACAGAGAGAGGATAAAGGAGAGAGACAGAGAGAGGATAAAGGAGAGAGACAGAGAGAGATAAAGGAGAGAGACGGAGAAAGGAGAGAGACAGAGAGAGGAAAAGGAGAGAGACAGAGAGAGGAGAAAGGAGAGAGACAGAGAGAGGAGAAAGGAGAGAGACAGAGAGAGGAGAAAGGAGAGAGACAGAGAGAGGAGAAAGGAGAGAGACAGAGAGAGGAAAAGGAGAGAGACAGAGAGAGGAGAAAGGAGAGAGAGAGAGAGAGGATAAAGGAGAGAGACAGAGAGAGGATAAAGGAGAGAGACAGAGAGAGGAGAAAGGAGAGAGACAGAGAGAGGATAAATGAGAGAGACAGAGAGAGGAGAAAGGAGAGAGACAGAGAGAGGAGAAAGGAGAGAGACAGAGAGAGGAGAAAGGAGAGACAGAGAGAGGAGAAAGGAAAGAGACAGAGAGAGAGATAAAGGAGAGAGAGACAGAGAGAGAAAGGAGAGAGACAGAGAGAGAGGATAAAGGAGAGAGACAGAGAGAGAGAAAGGAGAGAGACAGAGAGGATAAAGGAGAGAGACAGAGAGAGATAAAGGAGAGAGACAGAGAGAGATAAGGAGAGAGAGGAGAAAGGAGAGAGACAGAGAGAGGAAAAGGAGAGAGACAGAGAGAGGAAAAGGAGAGAGACAGAGAGAGGAGAAAAGGGAGAGAGACAGAGAAAGAAAGGAGAGAGACAGAGAGAGGATAAAGGAGAGAGACAGAGAGAGGAGAAAGGAGAGAGACAGAGAGAGGATAAAGGAGAAAGGAGAGAGAGGAGAAAGGAGAGAGAGACAGAGAGAGGAGAAAGGAGAGAGACAGAGAGAGGATAAAGGAGAGAGACAGAGAGAGGAAAAGGAGAGAGACAGAGAGAGGATAAAGGAGAGAGACAGAGAGAGGAGAAAGGAGAGAGACAGAGAGGATAAAGGAGAGAGACAGAGAGGAAAAGGAGAGAGACAGAGAGGGATAAAGGAGAGAGACAGAGAGAGGAGAAAGGAGAGAGACAGAGAGAGGAAAAGGAGAGAGACAGAGAGAGGATAAAGGAGAGAGACAGAGAGAGGAGAAAGGAGAGAGACAGAGAGAGGATAAAGGAGAGAGACGAGAGAGGAGAAAGGAGAGAGACAGAGAGAGGATAAAGGAGAGAGACAGAGAGAGGAAAAGGAGAGAGACAGAGAGAGGATAAAGGAGAGAGACAGAGAGAGGAGAAAGGAGAGAGACAGAGAGAGGAAAATGAGAGAGACAGAGAGAGGAGAAAGGAGAGAGACAGAGAGAGGAGAAAGGAGAGAGACAGAGAGAGGAGAAAGGAGAGAGACAGAGAGAGGATAAAGGAGAGAGACAGAGAGATGAGAAAGGAGAGAGACAGAGAGAGGATAAAGGAGAGAGACAGAGAGAGGAAAAGGAGAGAGACAGAGAGAGGATAAAGGAGAGAGACAGAGAGAGGATAAAGGAGAGAGACAGAGAGAGGATAAAGGGGAGGAGAGACGGAGAAAGGAGAGAGACAGAGAGAGGAAAAGGAGAGAGACAGAGAGGGAAAGAAAGGAGAGAGACAGAGAGAGAGAAAGGAGAGAGACAGAGAGAGGAGGAAAGGAGAGAGACAGAGAGAGGATAAAGGAGAGAGACAGAGAGAGGAGAAAGGAGAGAGACAGAGAGAGGAGGGAGAAAGGAGAGAGACAGAGAGAGGATAAAGGAGAGAGACAGAGAGAGGAAAGGAGAGAGACAGAGAGAGGATAAAGGAGAGTGACGAGAGGAAAAAGAGAGACAGAGAGAGGATAAAGGAGAGAGACAGAGAGAGGGAGAAAGGAGAGAGACAGAGAGAGGAAAAGGAGAGAGACAGAGAGAGGATAAAGGAGAGAGACAGAGAGAGGAGAAAAGGAGAGAGACAGAGAGAGGATAAAGGAGAGAGACAGAGAGAAAAGGAGAGAGAGAAGAGAGATGGATAAAGGAGAGAGACAGAGAGAGGAGAAAGGAGAGAGACAGAGAGAGGATAAAGGAGAGAGATACAGAGAGAGGAGAAAGGAGAGAGACAGAGAGAGGAGAAAGGAGAGAGACAGAGAGAGGAAAAGGAGAGAGACAGAGAGAGATAAAGCAGAAAGACAGAGAGAGATAAAGGAGAGAGACAGAGAGAGGATAAGGAGAGAGACAGAGAGAGGAGAAAGGAGAGAGACAGAGAGAGGAAAAGGAGAGAGACAGAGAGAGGAGAAAGGAGAGAGACAGAGAGGAGAAAGGAGGGAGACAGAGAGAGGAGAAAGGAGAGAGACAGAGAGGATAAAGGAGAGAGACAGAGAGGGAGAAAGGAGAGAGACAGAGAGGATAAAGGAGAGAGACAGAGAGAGTAAAAAGGATAGAGACAGAGAGAGGATAAAGGAGAGAGACAGAGAGAGGAGAAAGGAGAGAGACAGAGAGGATAAAGGAGAGAGACAGAGAGAGGATAAAGGAGGAGACGGAGAAAGAGAGAGACAGAGAGAAAAGGAGAGAGACAGAGAGAGGAGAAAGGAGAGAGACAGAGAGAGGAGAAAGGAGAGAGACAGAGAGAGGGAGAAAGGAGAGAGACAGAGAGGGAGAAAGGAGAGAGACAGAGAGAGGAGAAAGGAGAGACAGAGAGAGGAGAAAGGAGAGAGACAGAGAGGATAAAGGAGAGAGACAGAGAGAGGATAAAGGAGAGAGAGACAGAGAGAGGATAAAGGAGAGAGACAGAGAGAGGATAAAGGATAACAGGAGAGAGACAGAGAGAGGATAAAGGAGAGAGACAGAGAGAGGAAAAGGAGAGAGACAGAGAGAGGAAGAGAGAGAGAGAGAGATAGGGAAAAGGAGAGAGACAGAGAGAGGAGAAAGGAGAGAGAAGAGGAGAAAAGGAGAGAGACAGAGAGAGGATAAAGGGAGAGAGACAGAGAGAGAGAAAGAGAGAGACAGAGGGGAGAAAGGAGAGAGACAGACAGAGGGAAAAGGAGAGAGACAGAGAGAGATAAAGCAGAGAGACAGAGAGGGATAAAGGAGAGAGAGAGAGAGAAAAGAGAGACAGAGATAGAGGATAAAGGAGAGAGACAGAGAGAGGAAAAGGAGAGAGACAGAGAGAGGATAAAGGAGAGAGACAGAGAGGAGAAAGGAGAGACAGACAGAGAGAGGATAAAGGAGAGAGACAGAGAGGATAAGGAGAGAGACAGAGAAAGGAGAGAGAGACAGAGAGAGAGAGATAAAGGAGAGAGGAAAAGGAGAGAGACAGAGAGAGATAAAGGAGAGAGAGACAGAGAGAGGAGAAAGGAGAGAGACAGAGAGGATAAAGGAGAGAGACAGAGAGAGGATAAAGGAGAGAGACGAAAAGAGAGAGAGACAGAGAGAGGATAAGGAGAGAGACAGAGAGAGAGAAAGGAGAAAGACAGAGAGAGAGAAAGACAGAGAGACAGAGAGAGGATAAAGGAGAGAGACAGAGAGAGGATAAAGGAGAGAGAGACAGAGAGAGGGAGAAAGGAGAGAGACAGAGAGAGGGAAAAGGAGAGAAACAGAGAGGAGAAAGGAGAAAGACAGAGAGAGGAGAAAGGAGAGAGACAGAGAGAGGATAAAAGGAGAGAGACAGAGAGAGAGGAGAGAGACAGAGAGAGGAGAGACAGACAGAGAGGAGAAAAGGAGAGAGACAGAGAGAGGGAGAAAGAGAGAGACAGAGAGAGGATAAGGAGAAATAGAGAGAGACAGAGAGAGAGAAGAGGAGAGAGACAGAGAGAGATAAAGGAGAGAGACAGAGAGAGATAGAAAGGAGAGAGAGACAGAGAGAGGATAAAGGAGAGAGACAGACAGAGAGGAAAAGGAGAGACAGAGAGAGGATAAAGGAGAGAGACACAGAGAGGAGAAAGGAGAGAGACAGAGAGAGGATAAAGGAGAGAGACGAGAGGGAGAGAGACAGAGAGAGGATAGGAAGAGAGAGACAGAGGAGAGAAAGGAGAGACAGAGAGAGGGAAAAGGAGAGACAGAGAGAGGAGAAAGGGAGAGAGAGACAGAGAGAGAGAAAGGGAGAGACAGAGAGAGGGAAAAAGAGAGACAGAGAGAGGATAAAGGAGAAAGACAGAGAGGATAAAGAGAGAGACAGAGAGAGAGAGGAGACAGAGAGAGAGAAAGGAGAGAGACAGAGAGGAAAAGGAGAGAGAGACAGAGAGAGGAGAGAAGGAGAGAGACAGAGAGAGAAGGAGGGAGACAGAGAGAGGAGAAAGGAGAGAGAGACAGAGAGGGAGGATAAAGGAGAGAGACAGAGAGAGGAGAAGAGGAGAGAGACAGAGAGAGGATAAAGGAGAGAGACAGAGAGAGAAAAGGAGAAGACAGACAGAGGATAAAGGGAGAGAGACAGAGAGAGGGAGAAAGGAGAGAGACAGAGAGAGGAGAAAAGGAGAGAGACAGAGAGGATAAAGGAGAAGACGGAGAAAGGAGAGAGACAGAGAGGAAAAGGAGAGAGACAGAGAGAGGAGAAAGGAGAGAGACAGAGAGAAAAGAGAAAGGAGAGACAGACAGAGAGAAAGGAGAGAGACAGAGAGAGAAAGGAGAGAGACAGAGAGGAGAAAGGAGAGACAGAGAGAGAGAAAAGGAGAGAGACAGAGAGGATAAGGAGAAAGACAGAGAGAGGATAAGGAGAGAGACAGAGAGAGGATAAAGGAGAGAGACAGAGAGAGGAGAAAGGAGACAGACAGAGAGAGGGAAAAGGAGAGACAGACAGAGAGGAGAAAGGAGAGAGACAGAGAGGAAAGGAGGGAGACAGAGAGAGAGAAAGGAGAGAGACAGAGAGAGGATAAAGGAGAGAGACAAAGAGAGAGAGGAGAAAGGAGAGAGACAGAGAGGATAAAAGGAGAGAGACAGAGAGAGAAAAGGAGAGAGACAGAGAGAGGAGAAAAGGGAGAGAGACAGACAGAGGAGAAAGGAGAGAGACAGAGAGAGGATAAAGGAGAGAGACAGAGAGAATAAAGGAGAGACGGAGAGGAAAAGGAGAGAGACAGAGAGAGAGAAAAGGAGAGACAGAGAGAGAGGAGAAAGAGAGACAGAGAGAGAGATAAGGGAGAGACAGACAGAGAGGAGAAAGGAGAGAGAGACAGAGAGAGGAGAAAGGAGAGAGACAGAGAGAGGAGAAAGGAGAGAGACAGAGAGAGGAGAAAGAGAGAGAGACAGAGAGAGATAAAGGAGAGAGACAGAGAGAGGAGAAAGGAGAGAGACAGAGAGAGGGAGAAAGGAGAGAGACAGAGAGGAGAAGAGACAGAGAGGATAAAGAGAGAGAGAGGAGAAAGGGAGAGACAGAGAGAGAAAGGAGAGAGACAGAGAGAGAGAAAGGAGAGAGACAGAGAGAGGATAAAGGAGAAAGAGAAGAGGAGAGAGAAAGGAGAGAGACAGAGAGAGGAAAGAGAGAGACAGAGAGAGGATAAAGGAGAGAGACAGAGAGAGGAGAAAAGGAGAGAGACAGAGAGAGGGAGAAAGGAGGACAGACAGAGGATAAAGAGAGAGACAGAGAGGATAAAGCAGAGAGACAGAGAAGGAGAGGATAAAGGAGGAAAGAGACAGAGAGAGGGAAAAGGAGAGAGACAGAGAGAGGATAAAGGAGAGAGACAGAGAGAGGAAAAGGAGAGAGACAGAGAGAGAGGATAAAGGAGAGACACAGAGAGAGGAGAAAGGAGAGAGAGACAGAGAGAGGATAAAGGAGAGAGACAGAGAGAGGATAAAAAAGAGAGAGACAGAGAGAGGAGAGAGGATAGAGAGAGAGAGAGGAAAAGGAGAGAGACAGAGAGAGGATAAAGCAGAAAAGACAGAGAGAGGATAAAGGAGAGAGACAGAGAGGATAAGAGAGAGAGACAGAGAGAGATAAAGGAGAGAGACACGGAGAAAGGAGAGAGACAGAGAGGATAAAGGAGACAGAGAGAGGAAAAGGAGAGAGACAGAGAGAGAGGAGGACAGAGAGGGATACAGAGAGAGGAGAAAGGATAAGAGAGAGACAGAGAGAGAGGATAAAGGGAGAGACAGAGAGGGAGAAAGGAGAGAAACAGAGGATAAAGGAGGAGAGAGACAGAGAGAGGAAAAGGAAGAGAGACAGAGAGAGGATAAAGGAGAGAGACAGAGAGGGAGAAAGGAGGAGAGAGACAGAGAGGATAAAGGAGGAAGGAGACAGAGAGGGATAAAAGGAGAGAGACAGAGAGAGAGGAGAAAGGAGAGAGACAGAGGGGGATAAGGAAAAGGAGAGAGACAGAGAGAGGGAGAGGAGAGAGAGACAGAGAGAAGATAAAGGAGAGAGACAGAGAGAGGAGAAAGGAGAGAGACAGACAGAGGATAAAGGAGGAGAGACAGGAGAGAGAGAAGGAGAGAAACAGAGAGGGGATAAAGGAGAGAGACAGAGAGAGGAGAAAGAGAGAGACAGAGAGAGGATAAAGGAGAGGCAGAGAGAAGAGAGACAGAGGATATAAGAGGAGAAAAGACAGGAGAAAGGAGAGAGACAGAAGAGGATAAAAGGAGAGACAGAGAGAGGGAGAAAGGAGAGAGACAGAGAGGAGAAAGGAGAGAGACAGAGAGAGGAAAGGAGAGAGACAGAGAAGAGGATAAAGCAGGGAGACAGAGAGAGATAAAAGGAGAGAGAGACAGAGAGAGGATAAAGGAGAGAGACAGAGAGAGAGAGGAGAAGGAGAGAGACAGAGAGAGGGAAAAGGAGAGGGACAGAGAGGAGAAAGGAGAGAGAGACAGAGAGGAGGAAGAGGGAGACAGAGAGAGGAGAAAGGAGAGAGACAGAGAGAGAGGATAAAGGAGAGAGACAGAGAGAGAGGGATAAGGGAGAAAGGACAGAGAGACGGATAAAGGAGAGAGACAGAGAGAGGAAAAGGGAGAGAGACAGAGAGAGAGAAAGGAGAGAGACAGAGAGGGAGAAAGGAGAGAGACAGAGAGGATAAAGGAGAGAGACAGAGAGGAGAAAGGGAGAACAGGAGGAGAAAGGGAGAGAGACAGAGAGAGGAGAAAGGGAGAGAGACAGAGAAGGAGAAAGGGAGAAGAGACAGAGAGAGGAGAAAGGAGAGAGACAGAGAGAGGATAAAGGAAGAGACAGAGAAGGAGAAAGAGGGAGAGAGACAGAGAGAGGGATAAAGGAGAGAGACGGAGAGAGGAGAAAGAGAGACAGAGAGAGGGATGAGGAGAGAGACAGAGAGGGAGAAAGGGAGAGAGACAGAGGGGATAAAGGAGAAGACAGAGAGAGGATAAGGAGAGAGACAGAGAGATAAGAGAGAGAAGAAAGGGAGAGAGACAGAGAGAGAGGAAAAGGAGAGAGACAGAGAGAGAGAAAGAGACAGACAGAGAGAATAAAAAGGAGAGAGACAGACAGAGAGAAAGGAGAGAGACAAGAGAGGAGAAAGGAGAGAGAGAGACAGAGAGAGGATAAAGGAGAGAGAGACAGAGAGGGAGAAAAGGGAGGAGAGAGACAGAGAGGGATAAAAAGGAGAGAGACAGAGAGGAAAAGGAGAGAGAGACAGAGAGAGGGATAAAGCAGAGAGACAGAGAGAGAGATAAGGGAGAGGGAGCAGAGAGGGAAAAGGAAGAGACAGAAGAGAGGATAAAGGAGAGAGAGAGACAGAGAAAGGAGAGAGAGACAGAGAGAGAGGATAAAAGGAGGAGAGAGAGAGAGGGAGAAAGGAGGAGACAGAGAGAGGATAAAGGAGAGAGACAGAAGAAGGATAAAGGAAGAGAGACAGAGAAGGGAGAAAGGAGGAGACAGAGAGAGAGAGGATAAAGGAGAGAGAGAGAGAGGAAAAGGAGAGCCAGAGAGAGGATAAAGGAGAGAGACAGAGAGAGGAGAAAGGAGAGACAGAGAGGATAAGGGAGAGAGAGACAGAGGATAAAGGAGATAACGGAGAAAGGAAGACAGAGAGAGGAGAAAAGGAGAGAGACAGAGAGAGGAGAAAGGAGAGAGAGACAGAGAGAGGGAGAAAGGAGAGAGAAACAGAGAGGAGAAAGGGAGCGAGACAGAGAGAAGGAGAAAGGAGAGAGAGACAGAGAGGAAGAGGAGAGAGAGACAGAGAGGAGAAAGGAGAGAGACAGAGAGAGGATAAAGGAGAGAGACAGAGAGAGAGGAGAAAGGAGAGACAGAGAGAGGATAAAGGGAGAGACAGAGAGGATAAAGGAGAAGACAGAGAGAGGATAAAAGGACAGACGAGGAAAGGGAGAGAGACAGAGAGAGGAAAAGGAGAGAGAGACAGAGAGGATAAAGGAGAGAGTCAGAGAGAGATAAAGGAGAAAGGGGAGAGAAGACAGAGAGAGAGAAAGGAGAGAGAGACAGAGAGGAGATAAGGAGAGAGACAGAGAGAGGATAAAGGAGAGAGAGAGACAGAGAGAGGAAAAGGAGAGAGACAGAGAGAGATAAAGGAGAGAGACAGAGAGAGGAGAAAGAGAGAGACAGAGAGAGGATAAAGAGACAGAGAGGAAAAGGAGAGAGAGACAGAGGGGATAAGGAGAATGCACAGAGAGGAGAAAGGAGAGACAGAGAGAGGAGAAAGGAGAGACAGAGAGAGAAAAGGAGAGAGACAGAGAGGATAAGAAAGCAGAAAGACAGAGAGAGGGATAAAGGAGAGAGACAGAGAGATAAAGGAGAGAGACAGAGAGAGGAGAAAGGAGAGAGAAGACAGAGGAAAGGAGAGAGACAGAGAGGGAAAAGGAGAGAGACAGAGAGAGGAGAAAGGAGAGGGAGACAGAGAGAGGAGAAAGAGAGAGAGACAGAGAGAGGGATAAGAGGAGAGAGACAGAGAGGAGAAAGGAGAGAGAGACAGAGAGAGAGGATAAAGGAGAGACAGAGAGGAAAAAGGAAGAAGACAGAGAGAGGATAAAGGAGAGAGACAGAGAGAGGAGGAAGGAGAGAGACAGAGAGAGGATAAGGAAGAGACAGAGAGGATAAAGGAGAGAGACGGAGAAAGGAGAGAGACAGACAGAGGGAAAGAAAGAGAGACAGAGAGAGAAAAGGGAGAGAGACAGAGAGGAGAAAGGAGAGAGACAGAGAGAGAGAGAAAGGAGAGAGACAGAGAGGGAGAAAGGAGAGAGACAGAGAGGAGAAAGGAGAGACAGAGGGGAAAAGGAGAGAGACAGAGAGCAGGATAAAGGAGAGAGGACAGAGGAGAGGAGACAGAGAGAGAGACAGATAAAGGATAACAGGAGAGAGACAGAGAGGATAAGGAGAGAGACAGAGAGGAAAAGGGATAAGGAGAGACGGAAAGGGAGAGAGACAGAGAGAGGGATAAAGGAGAAAAGGAGAGAGACAGGGAGAGGAGAAAGGAGAGACAGAGGGGAGGGAGAGAGAGAAAGGATAAAGAGAGAGAGACAGAGAGGAAAAGAAAGACAGAGAGGAGAAGAGGGAGGGGACAGAGAGGGAAAAGGAGAGAGACAGGGAGGATAAAGCAGAGAGACAGAGAGGGATAAAGGGAGAGAGACAGAGAGGAAAAGGAGAGAGACAGAGAGAGGATAAAGGAGAGGACAGAGAGAGAGAAAGGAGAGAGAGACAGAGAGAGGATAAACAGAGAGAAAAGGAGAGACACAGGGATAAAGGAGAGAGACAGAGAGGGATAAAGGGAGAGAGACAGAGAGGAGGAAAGGAGGAGACAGAGAGAGGATAAAGGGAGAGAGAGAGAGAGAGGAAAAGGAAGACAGAGAGAGGATAAAGGAGAGAGAGACAGAGAGAGAGAGAGGGAGAAAGGAGAGACACAGAGGGAGATAACAGAGAGAGAGGATAAGAGAGAGACGGAGAGAGGAGAGAGACAGAGAGAGGAAAAGGAGAGAGCAGAGAGAGAAAGGATAAGAGGAGAGAGAGAGGAGAAAGGGAGAGAAACAGAGAGAGGATAAAGGAGAGACAGAGAGAGGAGAAAGGAGAGAGACAGAGAGAGGATAAAGGAGAGAGACAGAGAGAGGATAAAGGAGAGAGACAGAGAAAGGATAAAGGAGAGAGACAGAGGATAAAAAAGAGAGAGAGACAGAGAGAGGATAAAGGAGAGACAGAGAGAGAAAGGGAAGGACAGAAACAGAGGGAAAAGGAGAGAGACAGAAGAGGAGAAAGGGAGAGAGTCCGAGAGAGGATAAGGAGAAAGGAGAGAGAGACAGAGAGAGAGGAGAAAGGGAGAGAGACAGAGAGGGAGAAAGGAGAGAGAGACAGAGAGAGGATAAAGGAGAGAGACAGAGAGAGGAGGAGAAAGGAGAGGAGAAAGGAGGAGACAAAGGATAAGAGAGGAGAGACAGAGAGAGGATGAGGAGAGAGACAGACAGAGGATAAAAGGAGAGAGACGGAGAAAGGGAAAGGAGAGAGAGAGAGAGGATAAAGGAGAGAGACAGAGAGGGAGGAAAGGAGAGAGTCAGAGAGAGGATAAAGGAGAGAGACAGAGGGAGAAAGGGAGAGGACAGAAAGAGGGAGAGACAGAGAGAGACAGATAAGGAAAAGAGAGAGACAGAGAGAGAGGATAAAGGAGAAGAGACAGAGAGGAAAAGGAGAGAGACAGAGAGAGGAGAAAGGAGAGAGAGACAGAGAGAGAGAGAAAGGAGAGAGAGACAGAGAGAGGATAAAGGAGAGAGAGCAGAGAGGATAAGGAGAGAGAGACACAGAGAGGATAAAAGGGAGAGAGACAGAGAGAGAGGAGGAAAGACAGAGAGAGACAGAGAGAGGAGGAGACAGAGAGAAAAGGAGAGAGACAGAGAGAGGAAAAGGGAGAGAGAGAAAGGAGAGAGAGGATAAAGCAGAAGAGAGACAGAGAGGATAGAAGAGAGAGACAGAGAGAGATAAAGGAGAGAAACAGAAGAGAGGAGAAAAGGAGAGAGACAGAGAGGAAAAAGGAGAGAGAGACAGAGAAGGAGAAAGGAGAGAGACAGAGAGGAGAAAGGAGGGAGAGACAGAGAGAGGGGAGAGAACAGAGAGAGGACAGAGGAGACAGAGAGAGGGATAAAGGAGAGAGACAGAGAGGAGAAAGGAGAGAGAGACAGAGAGGGATAAGGAGAGAGACGGAGAAAGAGAGGAAAAGGAGAAAGGAGACAGGAGACAGAAGGAGAAAGACAGTCAGAGAGGATAAAGGAGAAAGGAGACAGACAGAGAGGATAAAGGGAGAGAGACAGAGACAGAGAAAGGGATAACAGAGAGGGGAGAGAGACGACAGAAGGAAGGAGAGAGACAGAGAGAGAGGAAAGGAGAGAGACAGAGGGAGAAAGGAGAGAGACAGACAGAGATAAAGGAGAGGACGAGAGAGGGAGAAAGGAGAGAGACAGAGAGGATAAAGGAGAGAGACAGAGAGAGGAGAAAGGAGAGAGACAGAGAGAGGAGAAAGGAGAGAGACAGAGAGAGATAAAGGAGAGAGACAGAGAGAGGAGAAAGGAGAGAGAGACAGAGAGAGGATAAAAGGAGAGAGACAGAGAGGATAAAGGATAAGACAGGGGAGAGGGATAAAGGATAAGGACGGAGAAAGGAGAGAGACAGAGAGGGAAAGGAGAGAGAGACAGAGAGAGGAGAAAGGAGAGAGACAGAGAGAGGATAAAGGAGAAAGAGGAGACAGAGACAGGAGAAAGGAGAGAGACAGGAGAGGAGAAAGGAGAGAGAGGGAGAAAGGAGAGAGACAGAGAGAGGGATAAAGCAGAGAGACAGAGAGAGGATAAGGAGAGAGACAGAGAGAGGGATAAAAGGAGAGAGACAGAGAGAGGAAAAGGACAGAGACAGAGGAGAAAGCAGAGAGACAGAGAGAGGATAAAGGAGAGAGACAGAGAGAGGAAAGGGAGAGAGACAGAGAGAGGGATAAAGGAGAGAGACAGAGAGGGATAAAGGAGAGAGACAGACAGAGGAGAAAAGGAGAGAGACAGAGAGGGAGAAAAGGAGAGAGAGACAGAGAGAGGATAAGGAGAGAGACAGAGAGAGAGGATAAAGGAGAGAGACAGAGAGGATAAGGAGAAGACGAGGAGAGAGACAGAGAGAGGAAAAGGAGAGAGACAGAGAGGGAGAAAGGAGAGAGAGAGACAGAGAGGATAAAAAGGAGAGAGACAGAGAGAGGAGAAAGGGAGAGAGACAGAGAGGAGGAAAAGGAGAGAGACAGAGAGAGGATAAAGGAGAGAGACAGAGAGAGGATAAAGGAGAAAGGACAGAGAGACAGAGAGAAGGGAGAAAGGAGAGAGACAGAAGACAGAGAGGAGAAAGGGAAGAGAGAGACAGAGAGAGGAGATAAAGGGAGAGAAACAGAGAGAGGAAAAGGGGAGAGAGACAGAGGCAGAGGAGAAAAGGAGAAGAGAGACAGAGAGAGGAGAAAGGAGAGAGAGACAGAGAGAGGATAAAAGGAGAGAGACAGAGAGATGAGGATAAAAGGAGAGAGACAGAGAGAGGGAAAAGGAGAGAGACAGAGAGAGGATAAAGGAGAGAGACGAGAGAAAGGAGAGAGACAGAGAGAGGAGGAGAGAGACAAGGGAGAAAGAGACAGAGAGACAGAGAAAGGATAAGAGAGAGACAGAGAGAGAGGATAAAGGAGAAAGGAGAGAGACAGAGAGAGGAGAAAGGAGAGAGACAGAGAGAGAGGAAAGGGAGAGAGACAGAGAGAGGAGAAAGGAGTCAGAGAGAGGGATAAAGGAGAAAGGAGAGACAGAGAGAGGAGAAAGGAGAGAGACAGAGAGGAGAAAGGAGAGAGACAGAGAGAGGGAAAAGGAGAGAGAGACAGACAGGGATAAAGGAGAGGGGGCGAGAGAGAGGATAAAGGAGAGAGACAGAGAGAGGATAAAGGAGAGAGACAGAGAGAGGGAAAAGGAGAGAGACAGAGAGAGAGATAAAGGAGAGACAGACAGAGAGGGAGGAAAGGAGAGAGAGACAGAGAGAGGGAGAAGGAGAAGACAGGAGAGGGAGAAAGAGAGAGACAGAGGAGGATAAGGAGAGAGACAGAGAGAGAGGGAGAAAGGAGAGAGAGACAGAGAGAGGAAAAGGAGGAGAGAGACAGACAGAGGAGAAAGGGAGAGAGACAGAGAGAGGGAGAAAGGAGAGAGACAGAGAGAGAGGATAAAGGAGAGAGACAGAGAGGAGATAAAGGAGAGAGACAGAGAGGGAGAAAGGAGAGAGAGACAGAGAGAGGAGAAAGGAGAGAGAGACAGAGAGAAAGAAAGAGAGAAACAGAGAGGGAGAAAGGAGAGAGACAGAGAGAGGATAAAGGAGAGAGACAGAGAAAGGGAGAAAGAGAGACAGAGAGAGGATAAAGGAGAAAGGAGAGACAGACAGAGAGAGGAGAAAGGGAAGAGAGACAGAGAGGGAGAAAAGGAGAGAAACAGAGAGAGGAGAAAAGGGAGAGAGACAGAGAGAAAGAGGAGAAAGAGAGGGAGAAAGGAGAGACAGACAGAGAGAGAAAGGAGAGAGACAGAGAGAGATAAAGCAGAGACAGAGAGAGGATAAAGGAGAGGAGACAGAGAGGAGAAAGGAGAGAGACAGAGAGAGAGAGGATAAAAAGGAGAGAGACAGAGAGAGGAAAAGGAGAGAGACAGAAGAGGGATAAGGAGAGAGACAGGAGAGAAAGGAGAGAGACAGAGAGAGGATAAAGGGAGAGGAGACAGAGAGGATAAAGAGAAACAGAGAGAGGGAGAAAGTCAGAGAGACAGAGAGAGAGATAGAGAGAGAGAGAGAGAGAGGAAAGGGGGATAGAGAGAGGATAAGGAGAGAGACAGAGAGAGGAGAAAGGAGAGAGAGAGACAGAGAGGATAAAGGGAGAGACAGAGAGAGAGGATAAAGGAGAGAGGATAAAAGGAGAGAGACAGAGAGAGGGAAAAGGAGAGAGACAGAGAGAGGAAAGGAGAGAGACAGAGAGAGGGAGAAAGGAGAGAGACAGAGACAGAGGGAGAAAGGGAGCGAGACAGAGAGAGGAGAAAGGAGAGAGAGACAGAGAGAGGGAGATAAAGGGAGGGCAGAGAGGAGAAAGGGAGAGAGACAGAGAGAGGGAAAAGGAGAGAGACAGAGAGAGGGATAAAGGAGAGAGAGACAGAGAGAGGATAAAAGGAGAGAGACAGAGAGAGGATAAAGGGAGAGAGACAGAGAGGAGGAAAGGAAGACAGGAGAGGGATAAGGGAGAGAGGGATAAAGGAGAAAGGAGAGAGACAGAGGAGGAAAAGGGAGAGAGACAGAGAGAGGGGAGAAAGGAGAGAGTCAGAGAGAGGATAAAGGAGAGAGACAGAGGAAAAGACAGAGACAGAGAGAGAGAAAAGGAGAGACAGAGAGGAGAAAGGAGAGAGACAGAAGAGAGGGAGAAAGGAGAGAGAGACAGACAGAGGATAAAGCAGAGAGACAGAGAGAGGATAAAGGAGAGAGACAGAGAAGAGGGAGATAAGGAGAGTGAGACAGAGAGGGAAAGGAGAGAGACAGAGAGGAGAAAGGAGAGACAGAGAGAGGAGAGAAGGGAGAGAGACAGAGAGAGGAGAAAGGAGAGAGACAGAGGAGGAAAAGGAGAGAGACAGAGAGAGGGAGAAAGGGAGAGAGACAGAGAGAGGAGAAAGGAGAGAGACAGAGAGGAAAAGGAGAGAGACAGAGAGAGGAGAAAGGAGAGAGAGACAGAGAGAGGATAAAGGAGAGACAGAGAGGATAAAGGAGAGACAGAGGAGAGGAGAGGAGAGAGACAGAGAGAGAGAGAAAGGGAGAGAGACAGAGAGAGGAGAAAGGAGGAGACAGAGAGAGATAAGGAGAGAGACGGAGAAAGAGGGAGACAGAGAGAGAGGAAAAGAGAGGAGAAAGGAGAGAGGAGAAAGGAGGAGAGACAGAGGAGAGAGAGAAGGAGAGGACAGAGAGAGAAAAGGAAGAGAGACAGAGGAGAAAGGAGAGGGACAGAGAGAGGAGAAAGGAGAGAGACAGAGAGAGAAAGGAGAGAGAGACAGAGAAGAGGATAAGAAGAGAGACAAAAAGGAGAAGAGACAGAGGAGATAAAGGAGAGGGACAGAGAGAGAGGATAAAGGAAGAGAGACAGAGAGGGACTGAAGCAGAGAGACAGAGAGAAAAGGAGAGAGACAGACAGAGAGAGGAAAAGGAGGAGACAGAGAGGATAAAAGGAGAGAGACAGAGAGATAAAGGAAAAGGAGAGAGACAGAGAAGGGAAAAGGAGAGAGACAGAGAGGAGAAAGGAGAGAGACAGAGAGAGGATAAAGGGAGAGACAGAGAGGGAGAAAGGAGAGAGACAGAGAGAGGATAAAGGAGAGAACAGAGAGAGGAGAAAGGAGAGAGACAGAGAGAGGGGATAAAAGGAGAGACGAGAGAGGAAAAGGAGAGAGACAGAGAGAGGATAAAAGGAGAGAGGAGAAAGGAGAGAGACAGAGAGGAGAAAGGAGAGAGACAGACAGAGGATAAAGGAGAGAGACAGAGAGGAGAGAGACAGAGACAGAGAGGGAAAAGGAGAGAGACAGAGGATATAAAGGAGAGACAGACAGAGAGGATAAGAGGAGAGAGAAACAGAGAGAGACAGAGAAGGGAAAGAGACAGAGAGAGGAAAAGGGAGAGAGACAGAGAGAGGATAAAGGAGAAAGAGAGAGACAGAGAGGAGAAAGGAGAGAGAGACAGAGAGAGGAGAAAGGAGAGAGACAGAGAGGAGGAAAAGGGAGAGAGACAGAGGAGGGATAAAGCAAGAGACAGAGAGAGGGATAGAGAGAGGAGAGGATAGGAGAGAGACAGAGAGAGGAAAAGAGAGAGAGACAGAGAGAGAGAGAAAGGAGAGAGACAGAGAGAGGAGAAAGGAGAGAGACAGAGAGAGGATAAGGGAGAGACAGAGAGGAGAAAGGAGAGAGGCAGAGAGAGATAAAGGAGAGAGGAGAGAGACAGAGAGAGACAGAGAGAGGAAAAGGAGAGAGACAGAGAGAGGAGAAAGGAGAGAGACAGAGAGAGAGGAGAGAGACAGGAGATAAAGGGAGACAAGGAGAGAGACAGAGAGAGGAGGGAGAGAGACAGAGAGAGGGAGAAAGGAGAGAGACAGAGAGAGGATAAAGGAGAGAAACAGAGAGAGAGAAAGGAGAGAGAGAGACAGAGAGGGAGAAAGGAGAGAGACAGAGAGAGGAGAAAGGAGAGAGAGACAGAGAGGGAGGGATAAAGGAGAGACAGAGAGAGGATAAAAGGAGAGAGACAGAGAGGAGAAAGGAGAGAGACAGAGAGAGGATAAAGGAGAGAGACAGAGAGGATAAGGAGAGAGACAGAGAGAGGGATAAAGGAGAAACGGAGAAAGGAGAGAGAGACAGAGAGAAAAGGAGGAAGAGAGACAGAGACAGAGGAGAAAGGAGGGGAGTCAGAGAGAGGATAAAGAGAAAGGAGAGAGACAGAGAGAGGATAAGGGAGAGAGACAGAGAGAGAAGGAGGAGACACAGACAGAGAGAGGATAAAGGAGAGAGAGACAGAGAGAGGATAAAGGAGAGAGGAGACAGAGAGAGGATAGGGAGAGACAGAGAGAGGGAGAAAAGGGAGAGAGAGAGGGATAAAGGAGAGAGCCAGAGAGGAGAGGAATAAGGGAGAGAGGAGACAGAGAAGAGGGAGAAAGGAGAGAGACAGAGAGAGGATAAGGAGAGACAGAGGAGGATAAAAGGAGAGACAGAGACGGAGAAAGGAGAGAGACAGAGAGAGGAAAGGGAGAGAGAGACAGAGAGAGAGGATAAAGGAGAAGGGAGCAGAGAGAGGATAAGGGAGAGACAGAGAGAGGATTAAAGGAGAGGAAAAGGAGAGAGACAGAAGGGAAAGGAGAGAGACAGAGAGAGGAGAAAGGAGAGAGTCAGAGAGGATAAAGGAGAAAGGGAGAAGGGAGACAGAGAGAGGGAGAAAGAAGAGAGAGACAGAGAGAGGGAGAAAGGAGAGGGAGAGGATAAAAGAGAGACAGAGAGAGGAAAAGGGAGAGAGACAGAGGATAAGGAGAAGAGACAGAGAGAGGGAGAAAGGAGGGAACAGAGGGATAAGGAGAGAGGACGAAGAGAGGAAAGGAGGAGACAGAGGAGAGGATAAAGGAGAGAGACAGAGAGGGGAGAAGGAAGAGACAGAGAGAAAAAGAGAGAAGACAGAGAGAGGATAAAGGAGGAGAGACAGAGAGAGGGAGAAAGGAGAGAGACAGACAGAGGATAAAGGAGAGAGACAGAGGAAAAGGAGAGAACAGAGAGGATAAAGACAGAGGATAAAGGGGAGAAAGGAGAGTGACAGAGAGAGGGATAAGGAGAGAGACAGAGAGGAGAAAGGAGAGTGAGACAGAGAGAGGAGAAAGGAGAGAGACAGAGAGGAAAGAGGAGAGAGACAGAGAGAGAGGATAAGCAGAGAGACAGAGAGAATAAAGGAGAGAGACAGAGAGAGGGGATAAAGGAGAGAGAGACAGAGATAAAGCAGGAGAAGAGGAGGAGAGAGACAGAGAGGAGAAAGGAGAGAGACAGAGAGAGGGAGAGAAAGGGAGAGAGACAGAGAGAGAGAAAGGAGGAGACAGAGAGGGATAAAGAGAGAGAGGATAAAAAGGAGAGAGACAGAGAGAGGAGAAAGAGGGAGAGAGACAGAGAGGAGAAATGAGAGAGACAGAGAGGAGAAAGGAGAGAGACAGAGAGAGGGAGAAAGGAGAGAGACAGAGAGAGGATAAAGGAGAGACAGAGAGAGGGAGAAAGGAGAGAGACAGAGAGGAGAAAAGGAGAGAGACAGAGAGAGGAGGAAAAGGAGAGGAGACAGAGAGAGGAGAAAGGGAGAGAGACAGAGAGGAGAAAGGATAGAGACAGAGAGAGGATAAAGGAGGGACAGAGAGAGGGAGAAAAGAGAGGAGAAAGGGAGAGGAGAGAGACAGAGAGAGGAGAAAGGAGAGAGACAGAGGAGAGAGACAGGAGAAGAGGAAAAGGAGAGACAGAGGAGGGAGAAAGGAGAGAGAGACAGAGAGAGAGAGAGACAGAGAGAGGATAAGGAGAGAGACAGAGAGAGGATAAGGAGAGAGACAGACAGGGATAAAGGGAGAGAGACGGAGAGGAAAGAAAGGAGAGAGAGACAGAGAGAGGATAAAGGAGAGAGAGACAGAGAGGAGAAAGGAGAGTGACAGAGAGAGGATAAAAGAGAGACAGAGGGAGAAAGAGACAGAGAGAGGAGAAAGGAGAGAGAGACAGAGAGAGGAGAAAAGGAAGAGACAGAGAGAGGGATAAAGCAGAGAGACAGAGGAGAGGATAAGAGAGGGAAAGAGAGAGGATGAGAGAGAGACAGAAGGGGATAAAGGAGAGAGAAGAGAGGATAAGGAGAGGGGCAGAGAGGATAAGGAGGAGAGAGACAGAGAGAGGAGAAAGGAGAGAGACAGAGAAGGAGAAAGGAGAGAGACAGAGAGAGGATAAAGGAGAGAGACAGAGAGGAAAAGGAGAGAGAGACAGAGAGGGAAAGGAGAAGAGACAGAGAGGGAGAAGGAGAGAGACAGAGAGGATAAGGAGAGAGACAGAGAGAGAGGATAAGGAGAGAGAGACAGAGAGAGGATAAGAGAGAGAGACAGAGAGAGGATAAGGGAGAGAGACAGAGAGGGAGAAAGGAGAGAGACAGAGAGGAAAAGGAAGACAGAGAGAGAGGATAAAGGGAGAAGACAGAGAGAGAGAAACAGAGACAGAGGAGAAAGGAGAGGGCAGAGAGAGGAGAGAGAAGAGAGAGGAAAAGGGAGAGAGACAGAGAGAGGAAAAGGAGAGAGGACAGAGAGGGAGAGGAAAGCAGAGAAACAGAGAGAGAGAAGAAAGGAGAGACAGAGGAGAAAGGAGAGAGACAGAGAGGAAAAGGAGAGAGACAGAGAGACAGAAAGAGAGAGACAGAAAGGGATAAAGGAGAGAGACAGAGAGAGGGAGAAAGGAGAGAGACAAAGAGAGGAGGAGAGACAGAGAGAGAGGATAAGGGAGAGACAGAGGAGGATAAAGGAGAGGCAAGGAGATAAAGGAGAGAGGGAAGAGGAGAAAGGAGAGAGACAGAGAGAGGGGAGAAAGGAGAGAGACAGAGAGAGGATAAAGGAGAAGGAGAGAGAGACAGAGAGGGAGAAAGGAGAGAGACAGAGAGGATAAAGGGAGAGACGGAGAGGATAGGAGAGAGACAGAGAGAGGAAAGGAGAGAGACAGAGAGGGATAAAGGAGAGAGACAGAGGAGAAAGGAGAAACAGAGAGAGAAACAGAGAGACGAGAGAGAGAAAAGGAGAGAGACAGAGAGAGAGGAGATAAAGGGAGAGAGACAGAGAGGGGAGAAAGGAGAGGGACAGAGAGGAGAAAGGAGAGAGACAGAGAGAGGATAAAGGAGAGAGACAGAGAGAGGAGAAAGGAGAGAGACAGAGAGAGGATAAAAGGAGAGAGACAGACAGAGAAGAGGATAAAGGAGAGAGACAGAGGATAAAGGAGAGAGAGAGACAGAGAAAGGGATAAAGGACAGAGAGGAGAAAGGAGACAGAGAGAGGAGGGAAAGGAGAGAGTCAGAGAGAAAGGATAAAGGAGAAAGGAGGAGAACAGAGAGAGGGAGAAAGGGAGAAAGGAGAGACAGAGAGGGAGAAAGGAGAGAGACAGAGAGGATAAAGGAGAGAGACAGAGAGAGGAAAAGGGAGAGAGAGACAGAGAGAGGATAAAGGAGAGAGACAGAGAGAGAGGAGAAAGGAGAGAGACAGAGAGAGGATAAAGGAGAGAGACAAGAGAGGAAAAGGAGAGACAGAGAGAGGGATAAAGGAGAGAGACAGAGAGAGGAGAGAGGAGACAGAGGAGAGAGACAGAGACAGAGAGAGGATAAAGGAGAGACAGAGAGAGAGGAGAAAGGGAGAGAGACAGACAGAGGATATAAAGGAGAGAGACGAGAGAGGAGAAAGGAGAGGGCAGAGAGAGGATAAAGGAGAGAGACAGAGAGAGGAGAAAGGAGAGTGACAGAGAGAGGATAAAGGAGAAGAGACAGAGGATAAGGAGGAGAAACGAGAGAAAGGGAGAGAGACAGAGGAAGGAGAGAGACAGAGAGGAGGATAAAGCAGAGAGACAGAGGTAAGAGAGAGAGACAGAGAGAGATAAAGGAGAGAGACAGAGGGATAAAGCAGAGAGACAGAGAGGAGGATAAAGGAGAGAGAGACAGAGGGGGAGAAAGGAGAGAGACAGAGAGAGGAAAAGGAGAGAGACAGAGAGGGGATAAAGGAGAGACAGAGAGAGAGGATAAAGGAGAGACAGGAGGATAAAAGAGAGACAGAGAGAGGGAAAAGGAGAGAGACAGACAGAGAAATGAGAGGATAAAGGGAGAAAGGAGAGAAACAGAGAGAGGAGAAAGGAGAGAGACAGAGAGAGGGGAAAAGGAGAGACAGAGAGAGGAGAAAAGGAGAGAGACAGAGGAGAAAGGAAGGGCAGACAGAGGATAAGGAGAGAGACAGAGAGGAGAAAAGGAGAGAGACAGAGGGATAAAGAGGAACAGAGAGAGGGATAAAGGAGAGTGACAGAGAGAGGAGAAAGGAGAGAGACAGAGAGAGGGAGAAAGGGAGAGAGACAGAGAGAGGAGAAACAGGAGGGGGAGAGAGACAGAGAGAGAAAAAGGGAGAGAGACAGAGAGATAAAAGGAGAGAGACAGAGAGAGGAAAAGGGAGAGAGACAGAGAGGATAAAGGAGAGAGACAGACAGAGAGGAGAAAGGAAGACAGACAGAGGATAAGGAGAGAAGCGAAGAGGGAAAAGGAGAGAGAGAGACAGAGAGGATAAAGGGGAGAGAGACAGAGAGAGGGAGAAAGGAGAGAGACAGAGAAGAAAGGAGGAGAGCAGAGAGAGAGGATAAAGGAGAGAGACAGGAGAAGAAAGGAGAGAGACAGACAGAGGAAAAGGAGAGACAGAGAGAGGATAAAGCAGAGACAGAGGAGATAATGAGAGAGACAGAGAGAGGATAAAGGAGAGAGACAGAGAGAGAGGATAAAGCAGAGAGACAGAGAGAGGGATAAAGGAGAAAGACAGAGAGAGGAAAAGGAGAGAGACAGAGAGGAGAAAGGAGAGAGACAGAGAGAGGAGAAAGGAGAGAGAGACAGAGAGGATAAAGGAGAGAGACAGAGAGAGAGGGAGAAAGGAGAGAGAGAGACAGGGAGAAGGAGAGAGACAGAGAGAGGATAAAGGAGAGAGAGACAGAGAGAGGATAAAGGAGAGAGACAGACAGAGAGGAGAAGGAGAGAGACAGACAGAGGATAAGAGGAGAGAGAGGGATAAGGGAGAAGACAGAGAGGATAAAGGAGCAGACGGAGAAAGGAGAGAGAGAGAGACAGAGAGGGAAAAGGAGAGACACAGAGAGGAGAAAGGAGAGAGACAGAGAGAGAGGATAAAGGAGAGAGACAGAGAGAGGAGAAAGGAGAAAGAGGAGAAAGGAGACAGACAGAGAGATAAAGGGAGAGGGCAGAGAGGAAAAGGGAGGGACAGAGAGAGGATAAAGGAGAGAGACAGAGAGAGGAGAAAGGAGAGAGAGTGACAAGAGAGAGGATAAAGGAGAGAGACGAGAGAGAAAAGGAGAGAGACAGAGAGAGGATAAAGGAGAGAAGACAGAGAGAGGGAGAAAGGAGAGAGACAGAGAGGATAAAGGAGAACAGAGAGGGATAAAGGAGAGACAGAGGATAGGAGAAGGAGAGAGCAGAGGGAGGATAAAGCAGAGAGACAGAGAGGATAAAGGAGAGAGACAGAGAGAGAGGATAAAGGAGAGAGACGGAGAAAGACAGAGACAGAGAGGGAAAAGGAGAGAGACAGAGAGAGGAGAAAGGAGAGAGAGACAGAGAGAGGATAAGGGAGAGAGACAGAGAGGAGAAAGGAGAGAGACAGAGAGACAGGAGAGGAAGGAGAGAGACAGAGAGGGAGAAAGGAGAGAGAGACAGAGAGACAGATAAAAGGAGAGAGAGACAGAGAGAGGAGAAAGGAGAGAGAGATAAAGGAGAAAGGAGAGAGACAGAGAGAGGGATAAAGGAGAGGGCAGACAGAAGAGGGAGAAAGGAGAGAGACAGAGGATAAAGGAGAGAGACAGAGAGAGAGGAAAAGGAGAGAGACAGAGAGAGGGAGAAAGGGAGAGAGACAGAGAGAGGATAAAGGAGAGAGACAGAGAGAGGATAAAGGAGAGAGACAGAGAGAGGAAAAGGAGAGACAGAGAGAGAGGATAAAGGGAGAGAGACAGAGAGAGAGAAAGGAGAGAAAGACAGAGAGAGGAGAAAGGAGAGAGACAGAGAGGGATAAAAGGGAGAGAGACAGAGAGAGGAGAAAGGAGAGAGACAGACAGAGGATAAAGGAGAGAGAAAGAGAGGAGGAGACAGAGAGGATAAAGGAGAGAGACAGAGAGAGGAGAAAGGAGAGTGACAGAGAGAGGATAAAAGGAGAGAGACAGAGAGAGGAGAAAGGAGAGAGACAGAGAGAGGGAGAAAGAGAGAGACAGAGAGAGGAAAAGGAAGACAGAGAGGATAAAGCAGAGAGACAGAGGAGGATAAGGAGAGAGACAGAGAGGATAGGATAAAGGAGAGAGACAGAGAGGGAGAAGGAAGACAGAGAGAGAGGAGAAAGGAGAAGACAGAGGAGGATAAAGGAGAGAGACAGAGAGAGAGGAAAAGAGAGAGGATAAAGAGGCGGAGAAAGGAGAGACAGAGAGAGGGAGAAAGGAGAGAGACAGAGAGAGGATAAAAGGAGAGAGACGAGAGAGGAGGAAAAGGAGAGAGACAGAGAGAGGATAAGGAGAGAGACAGAGAGAGGGAGAAAGGAGAGGAGACAGAGAGAGGAAAAGGAGAGAGACAGAGGAAGAGGGATAAAGGAGAGGAGACAGAGAGAGGATAAAGGAGAGAGACAGAGAAGGATAAAGGAGAGAGACAGAGAGAGGATAAAGGAGAGAGAGACAGAGAGAGGATAAAGAGGAGAGAGAAAGGATAAGACGGAGAAAGGAGAGACAGAGAGGAAAGGGAGAGACAGAGAGAGGAGAAAGGGGAGAGTCAGAGAGGGATAAAGGGAGAAAGAGAGAGAGAGACAGAGAGGAGAAAGGAGAGACAGAGAGAGGGAGAAAGGAGAGAGACAGAGAGAGGATAAAGGAGAGCAGAGAGGGAAAAGGAGAGAGAGACAGAGAGAGAGGATAAAGGAGAGAGACAGAGAGAGGAGAAAAGGAGAGACAGAGAGAGGGATAAAAGGAGAGAGACGAGAGGAAAAGGAGAGAGACAGAGAGAGGGATAAGGAGAGAGACAGAGAGAGGAGAAAGGGAGAGAGACAGAGAGAGGAAAAGGAGAAGACAGAGAGAGGATAAAGGAGAGAGACAGAGAGAGGAGAAAGGAGAGAGACAGACAGAGAGGATAAAGGAGAGAGACGAGAGAGGAAAAGGAGAGAGACAGAGAGGATAAAGGAGAGAGCAGAGAAGGAGAAAGGAGAGTGACAGAGAGGATAAAGGAGAGAGACAGAGAGAGGAGAAAGGAGAGAGACAGAGAGAGGAGAAAAGGAGAGAGACAGAGAGAGGAAAAGGAGAGAGACAGAGAGAGGATAAAGCAAGGAGAGAGACAGAGAGAGGAGGATAAAAGGAGAGAGACAGAGAGAGAGGGAAAGGAGAGAGACAGAGAGAGGATAAAGCAGAGAGACAGAGAGAGGAGAAAGGAGAGAGAGACAGAGAGAGGAGAAAGGAGAGAGACAGAGAGAGGATAAAGGAGAGAGACAGACGGAGAAAAGGAGAGAGACAGAGAGAGGAAAAGGAGAGACAGAGAAAGGAGAGGAGAGAAACAGAGGGAGAAAGGGAGAGAGCAGAGAGAGGAGAAATGAGAGAGACAGACAGAGAGGAGAAAGGAGAGAAACAGAGAGAGAGGAGAAAGGAGAGAGACAGAGGATAGGAGAAAGGAGAGAGACAGAGAGGAGAAAGGAGAGAGACAGAGAGAGGATAAAGGAGAGAGAGACAGAGAGGATAAAGGAGAGAGACAGAGAGAGGATAAAGTAGAGAACAGAAGAGGAAAAGGGATAGACAGAGAGAGAGGAAAAGGAGGAGACAGAGAGAGGGAGAAGGAGAGGGACAGAGAGAGGGAGAAAGGAGAGAGACAGAGAGAGGAGAAAGGAGAGAAGACAGAGAAGGAGAAAGGAGAGAGACAGAGGAGAAGAAAGGAAAAGACAGGGAGAGGGAGACAGAGACAGAGAGGATAAAGGGAGAGAGACAGAGAAGGAGGAAAAGGAGAGAGACAGAGAGAAAGATAAGGAGAGAGACAGGAGATAAGGAGAGAGACAGACAGGGATAAAGGAGGGACGCGGAGAAAAGAGAGAGAGACAGAGAGGGAAAGGAGAGAGACAGAGAGGAGAAAGGAGAGTGAGTCAGAGGATAAAGGATAAAGGAGAGAGACAGAGAGGAGAAAGGGAGAGAGACAGAGAGAGGAGAAGGAGAGAGAGACAGAGAGGAAAAGGAGAGACAGAGAGAGGATAAAGCAGAGACAGAGAGAGGATAAAGGAGAGAGACAGAGAAGAGGATAAAGGAGAGAGACAGAGGATAAAGGAGAGAGGACAGAGAGGAAAGGAGAGAGACAGAGAGGATAAAGGAGAGAGACAGAGAGAGAGAGAGGAGAAAAGGAGAGAGACACAGAGAGGAGAAAGGGGAGAGACAGAGAGAGGGATAAAGGGAGAGACAAGAGAGGAGAAAGGAGAGACAGAGAGAAGGATAAGGAGAGAAACAGACAGAGGATAAAGGAGAGAGAGACAGAGAGGATAAAGGGAGAGAGACAGGAGAAAGGAGAAGACAGGAGAGAAAGGAGAGAGACAGAGAAGGAGGATAAAGGAGAGGGAGTCAGAGAGAGGGATAAAAAGGAGAAAGGAGAGAGACAGAGAGAGGATAAAGGAGAGAGACAGAGGAGAGAAAGGAGAGAGACAGACAGAGGGAAAAGGAGAGAGACAGAGAGAGGAAAAGGAGAGACAGAGAGAGGATAAAGGAGAGAGAGAGAGAAGAAAGAGAGAGGAGAGAGATAAAGGAGAGAGACAGAGAGAGGAGAAAGGAGAGAGACAGAGAGAGGATAAGGATAAAGGAGAGACAGAGAGAGGAAAAAGGAGAGAGACAGAGAGAGGAGAAAGAGGAGAGAGAGACAGAGAGAGGGATAAAGGAGAGAGACAGAGAGGGATAAAGGAGAGGGAGAGAGAGAGGGACAACAGGAGGATAAAGGAGAAGAGGATAAAGGAGAGAGAGAGCAGAGAGAGGATAAAGGAGAGAGACAGAGAGGAGAGAAAGGAGAGTGACAGAGAGAGATAAAGGAGAGAGACAGAGAGAGGAGAAAGGGAGAGAGACAGAGAGAGGATAAAGGAGAGAGACAGAGAGAGGATAAAAAGGAGAGAGACAGAGAGAGGATAGAAAGGAGAGAGACAGGAGGAAAAAAGGAGAGAGACAGAGAGGATAAAGGAGAGAGACAGAGAGGGATAAAGGAGAGAGACAGAGAAAAATAAAGGAGAGAGACAGAGAGGAGAAAAGGAGAGAGACAGAGAGAGAGAAAGAGAGAGAGAGACAGAGGGGATAAAGGAGAGAGACAGAGAGAGGATAAAGGAGAGAGACGGAGAAAGGAGAGAGAGACAGAGAGAGAGAAAAGGGAGAGAGACAGAGAGAGAGGAAAAGGAGAGAGTCAGAGAGGGGAGAAAGGAGAAAAACAGAGACAGGAGAAAGGAGAGAGACAGAGTGGAGAAAAGGAGAGAGAGACAGAGAGAGGGAGAAAGGAGAGGAGACAGAGAGGAGAAAGGAGAGAGACAGAGGATAAAGGAGAGAGACAGAGAGAGGAAAAGGAGAGAGACAGAGGATAAAGGAGAGAGAGACAGAGAGAGGAGAAAGGAGAGAGACAGAGAGAGAGGAGAAAGGAGAAGTCAGGAGGATAAAGGAGAGAAGGAGAGACAGAGAAGAGGAGAAAGGAGAGAGACAGAGAGGATAAAGGAGAGAGACAGAGAGAGGATAAAGGAGAGAGACAGACAGAGGATAAAGGAGAGACAGAGAGAGGGATAAAGGGAGAGACAGAGAGAGGATAAAGGAGAGAGACAGAGAGAATAAAGGAGAGTGACGAGAGAGGAAAAGGAGAGAGACAGAGAGAGGATAAAGGAGGAGAGACAGACAGAGGAGAAAGGAGAGAGACAGAGAGAGGAGAAAGGAGAGAGACAGACAGAGGATAAAGCAGAAGACAGAGAGGATAAAGGGAGAGAGACAGAGAGAGGATAAAGGAGAGAGACAGAGAGGAGAAAGGAGAGAGACAGAGAGGAAAGGAGGAGAGACAGAGACAGAGAGAGGGAGAAAGGAGACAGAGAGACAGAGAGAGGAGAAGGAAGACAGAGAAGGATAAGGAGAAGAGACAGAGAAAGGGAGAAAGGAGAGAGACAGAGAGAGGATAAAGAGAGACAGAGAGAGGGAAAAGGAGAGAGACAGAGAGAGGGATAAAGGAGAGAAACAGAGAGAGGAGAGAAGGAGAGAGACAGAGAGGGAGAAAGGAGAGAGACAGAGGATAAAAGGAGAGAGACAGAGAGAGGATAAAGGAGAGACAGAAAGAGAGGAGACAGAGAGAGAAAAGGGAGAGAGACAGAGAGAGGAGAAAGGAGAGAGACAGAGAGAGGAGAAAGGAGAGAGACAGAGAGAGGAGAAAGGAGAGAGACAGAGAGAGGAGAAAGGAGAGAGACAGAGAGAGGAAAGAGAAGAGAGAGAGACAGAGAGAGGAGAAAGGAGAGAGACAGAGAGAGGATAAAGAGAGAGAGAGGAGAAAGGAGAGAGACAGAGAGAGGATAAAGGAGAGAGACAGAGAGAGGAGAAAGGAGAGAGACAGAGAGAGGAGAAAGGAGAGAGACAGAGAGAGAAAAGGAGAGAGACAGAGAGAGAGAAAGGAGAGAGACAGAGAGAGGAGAAAGGAGAGAGACAGAGAGAGAGAAAAGGAGAGAGACAGAGAGAGGATAAAGGAGAGAGACAGAGAGAGGAGAAAGGAGAGAGACAGAGAGAGGATAAAGGAGAGAGACAGAGAGAGGAGAAAGGAGAGAGACAGAGAGAGGATAAAGGAGAGAGACAGAGAGAGAAAAAGGAGAGAGACAGAGAGAGGATAAAGGAGAGAGACAGAGAGAGGAGAAAGGAGAGAGACAGAGAGAGGAGAAAGGAGAGAGACAGAGAGAGGAGAAAGGAGAGAGACAGAGAGAGGAGAAAGGAGAGAGACAGAGAGAGGAGAAAGGAGAGAGACAGAGAGAGGATAAAGGAGAGAGACAGAGAGAGAGAAAGGAGAGAGACAGAGAGAGGAGAAAGGAGAGAGACAGAGAGAGAGAAAGGAGAGAGACAGAGAGAGAGAAAGGAGAGAGACAGAGAGAGGAGAAAGGAGAGAGACAGAGAGAGAGAGAAAGGAGAGAGACAGAGAGAGGAGAAAGGAGAGAGACAGAGAGAGGAGAAAGGAGAGAGACAGAGAGAGGAGAAAGGAGAGAGACAGAGAGAGGAGAAAGGAGAGAGACAGAGAGAGGATAAAGGAGAGAGACAGAGAGAGGAGAAAGGAGAGAGACAGAGAGAGGAGAAAGGAGAGAGACAGAGAGAGGAGAAAGGAGAGAGACAGAGAGAGGAGAAAGGAGAGAGACAGAGAGAAAGGAGAGAGAGACAGAGAGAGGAGAAAGGAGAGAGAGACAGAGAGAGAGAGAAAGGAGAGAGACAGAGGAGAAGGAGAGAGACAGAGAGAGAAAGGAGAGAGACAGAGAGAGGAGAAAGGAGAGAGACAGAGAGAGGAGAAAGGAGAGAGACAGAGAGAGGATAAAGGAGAGAGACAGAGAGAGGAAAAGGAGAGAGACAGAGAGAGGATAAAGGAGAGAGACAGAGAGAGGAGAAAGGGAGAGAGACAGAGAGAGGATAAAGGAGAGAGACAGAGAGAGAAAAAGGAGAGAGACAGAGAGAGGATAAAGGAGAGAGACAGAGAGAGGAGAAAGGAGAGAGACAGAGAGAGGAGAAAGGAGAGAGACAGAGAGAGGATAAAGGAGAGAGACAGAGAGAGGAGAAAGGAGAGAGAGACAGAGAGAGAGATAAAGGAGAGAGACAGAGGAGAGAAGAGAGAGAGACAGAGAGAGAGAGAAAGGAGAGAGAGACAGAGAGAGGATAAAGGAGAGAGACAGAGAGAGGATAAAGGAGAGAGACAGAGAGAGGAAGAAGAGAGAGAGACAGAGAGAGAGAAAGGAGAGAGAGACAGAGAGAGGAGAAAGGAGAGAGACAGAGAGAGAAAAGGAGAGAGACAGAGAGAGAAAGGAGAGAGACAGAGAGAGGAGAAAGGAGAGAGACAGAGAGAGGAGAAAGGAGAGAGACAGAGAGAGGGAGAAAGGAGAGAGACAGAGAGAGGATAAAGAGAGAGAGACAGAGAGAGGAGAAAGGAGAGAGACAGAGAGAGATAAAGGAGAGAGACAGAGAGGAGAAAGGAGAGAGACAGAGAGAGAGAAGAGAGAGAGAGAGACAGAGAGAGGAGAAGGAGAGAGACAGAGAGAGGAGAAAGGAGAGAGACAGAGAGGAGAAAGGAGAGAGACAGAGAGAGAGAAAGGAGAGAGACAGAGAGAGAGAAAGGAGAGAGACAGAGAGAGAGATAAGGAGAGAGACAGAGAGAGAGAGAGAGAGAGAAAGAGGAGAGAGACAGAGAGAGGAGAAAGGAGAGAGACAGAGAGAGGAGAAAGGAGAGAGAGACAGAGAGAGAGAAAGGAGAGAGACAGAGAGAGGATAAAGGAGAGAGACAGAGAGAGGATAAAGGAGAGAGACAGAGAGAGGATAAAGGAGAGAGACAGAGAGAGGAGAAAGGAGAGAGACAGAGAGAGAGAGAAAGGAGAGAGACAGAGAGAGAGAAAGGGAGAGAGACAGAGAGAGGAGAAAGGAGAGAGACGGAGAGGATAAAGGAGAGAGACAGAGAGAGGAGAAAGGAGAGAGACAGAGAGAGAGAAAGGAGAGAGACAGAGAGAGGAGAAAGGAGAGAGACAGAGAGAGGAAAAGGAGAGAGACAGAGAGAGGAGAAAGGAGAGAGACAGAGAGAGGAGAAAGGAGAGAGACAGAGAGAGGAGAAAGGAGAGAGACAGAGAGAGGAGAAAGGAGAGAGACAGAGAGAGGATAAAGGAGAGAGACAGAGAGAGGATAAGAGAGAGAGACAGAGAGGATAAGAAGTAGAGAGACGGAGAAAGGAGAGAGACAGAGAGGAGAAAAGGAGAGAGACAGAGAGAGGGAGAAGGAGAGACAGAGAGGGAGAAAGGAGAGGAAACAGAGAGAGGAGAGAAAGGGAGAGAGAGAGACAGAGAGAGAGGAGAAAGGGGAGAGAGACAGAGAGAGGAGAAAGGAGAGAGAGACAGAGAGAGGATAAAGGAAGACAGAGAGAGGAAAAGGAGAGAGACAGAGAGGATAAAGGGAAGAGAGACAGAGAGGAGGAGAAAGGAGAGAGAGACAGAGAGAGGAGAAAGGAGAGAGAGACAGAGAGGGATAAGGAGAGAGACAGAGAGAGGATAAAGGAGAGAGACAGAGAGAGGAAAAGGAAAGTCCGAGAGAGGAGAAAGGAGGGAACAGAGAGGGAGAAAGGAGAGAGACAGAGAGAGGGAGAAGAGACAGGAGGATAAAGGAGACAGAGAGAGAGGAAAAGGAAAGGAGAGAGACAGAGAAAGGAGAAGGAGAGAGACAGAGAGAGGATAAGGAGAAAGACAGAGAGGAGAAAGGAGAGAGACAGAGAGAGGGATAAGGAGAGAGACAGACAGAGGATAAGGAGAGAGACAGAGAGGGAAAAGGAGAGAGACAGAAGGGATAAGGAGAGAGACAGAGAGGGATAAGGAGAGAGACAGAGAGAGGAGAAAGGAGAGAGACAGACAGAGGATAAAGGAGAGGGAGACAGAGAGGGAGAAGGGAGAGAGACAGAGAGAGAGGAAAAGGAGAGAGACAGAGAGAGGGAGAAGGAGAGTGACAGAGGGAGAAAGGAGAGAGACAGAGAGAGAGAGAAGGAGAGAGACAGAGAGAGAGAAAGGAGAGAGACAGAGAGGAGAAAAGGGAGAGACAGAGAGAGGATAAAGCAGAGAGACAGAGAGGATAAAGGAGAGAGACAGAGAGAGGATAAAGGAGAGAGACAGAGAGAGGAGAAGGAGAGACAGAGAGGAGAAAGGAGAGAGACAGAGAGAGGATAAAGGAAGAGCAGGAGAGGGAGAAAGGAGACAGACGGAGAAAGAGGAGAGAGACAGAGAGAGGAAAAGGAGAAGAGACAGAGAGAGGAGAAAAGGAAGAGACAGAGAGGAGAAGGGAGAGAGACAGAGAGGAAGAAGGAGAGAGACAGAGAGAGGAGAAAGGAGAGAGACAGAGAGAGGGGAGAAAGGAGAGAGACAGAGAGAGGATAAAGGAGAGAGACAGAGAGAGGATAAAGGGGAGAGAGAGACAGAGAGAGGATAAAGGAGAGAGAGACAGAGAGGGATAAGGAGAGAGACAGAGAGAGATAAAGGAGAGAGACAGAGAGAGGAAAGACGGGAGAGAGACAGAGAGAGGAGAAAGGAGAGAGACAGAGAGAGAAAAGGAGAGAGACAGAGAGAGGATAAAAGGAGAGAGACAGAGAGAGGAGAAAGGAGAGAGACAGAGAGAGGGAGAAAGGAGAGAGACAGAGAGAGGATAAAGGAGAGAGACAGAGAGAGGAGAAAGGAGAGAGACAGGAGGATAAGGAGAGAGACAGAGAGAGGGAGAAAGGAGAGAGACAGAGAGAGGAGAAAGGAGAGAGACAGAGAGGATAAAGGAGAGAGACAGAGAGAGGAGAAAGGAGAGAGACAGAGAGAGGAAAAGGAGAGAGACAGAGAGAGGAAAAGGAGAGAGACAGAGAGAGAGATAAGGAGAGAGACAGAGAAGAGGAGAGAGACAGAGAGAGAGAAAGGAGAGAGACAGAGAGAGAGAGAGACAGAGAGGGATAAAGGAGAGAGACAGAGAGAGGATAAAGGGAGAGAGACAGATAGGAGAAAGGAGAGAGACAGAGAGAGAAAGGAGAGAGACGAGAGAGGAAAAGGACAGAGAGAGGATAAAGGAGAGAGGAGAGAGAAAGGAGAGAGAGAGGAGAAAGGAGGAGAGAGAGACAGAGAGAGGAGAGGATAAAGGAGAGAGACAGAGAGAGGGAGAAAAGGAGAGAGACAGAGAGAGAGAGAGGAGATAAGGAGAGAGACAGAGAGAGGATAAAGGAGAGAGACAGAGAGAGGATAAAGGAGAGAGACGGAGAAAGGAGAGAGACAGAGAGGAGAAAGGAGAGAGACAGAGAGAGGAGAAAGGAGAGAGACAGAGAGAGGATAAAGGAGAGAGACAGAGAGAGGAGAAAGGAGAGAGACAGAGAGAGATAAAGGAGAGAGACAGAGAGAGAGGAGGAGAAGAGGAGAAAGGAGAGAGACAGAGAGAGGATAAAGGAGAGACAGAGGAGAGAGAGACAGAGAGAGGATAAAGGAGAGAAAGGAGAAAAGGAGAGAGACAGAGGAGATAAAGGAGAAAGACAGAGAGAGGGGAGACAGGAGAGACAGAGAAGGAAAAGGAGAGAGACAGAGAGAGGAGAAAGGAGAGAGACAGAGAGGAGAAAGGAGAGAGACAGAGAGAGGATAAAGGAGAGAGACAGAGAGAAAAGGAGAGAGACAGAGAGAGGATAAAGGAGAGAGACAGAGAGAGGAGAAAGGAGAGACAGAGAGGATAAAGGAGAGAGACAGAGAGGAAAAGGAGAGAGAGACAGAGGGATAAAGGAGAGAGACAGAGAGGAAAAGGAGAGAGACAGAGAGAGGAAAAGGAGAGAGACAGAGAGGATAAAGGAGAGAGACAGAGAGGAGAAAGGAGAGAGACAGAGGAGGATAAAGGAGAGAGACAGAGAGAGAGGAAAAGGAGAGAGACAGAGAGGATAAAGGAGAGAGACAGAGAGAGGAAAAGGAGAGAGAGAGAGAGAGGATAAGGGAGAGAGACAGAGAGAGGAGAAAGGGAGAAAGAGACAGAGAGAGGATAAGGAGAGAGACAGAGAGAGGATAAAGGAGAGAGACAGAGAGGGAGAAAGGAGAGAGACAGAGAGAGGATAAAGGAGAGAGACAGAGAGAGGAGAAAGGAGAGAGACAGAGAGAGGAGAAAGGAGAGAGACAGAGAGAGGAGAAAGGAGAGAGACAGAGAGGAGATAAGGAGAGAGACAGAGAGGGAGAAAGGAGAGACAGAGAGAGGATAAAAGAGACAGAGGGATAAAGGAGAGAGACAGAGAGGGATAAAGGAGAGAGACAGAGAGGAGAAGGAGGGAGACAGAGAGAGAGAAAGGAGAGAGACAGAGAGAGGAGAAAGGAGAGAGACAGAGAGAGGATAAAGGAGAGAGACAGAGAGAGGAAAAGGAGAAGACAGGAGAGAGAAAGGAGAAAGAGAGAAAGGAGAGAGACAGAGAGAGAAAAGGAAGAGACAGAAGGAAAAGGAGAGAGACAGAGAGGATAAAGGAGACAGAGAGAGGAGGAGAGAGACAGAGAGGGAGAAAGGAGAGAGACAGAGAGGAGAAAGGAGAAAGACAGAGAGAAAAAGGAGAGAGACAGAGAGAGGAAAAGGAGAAACAGAGAGAGAAGAAAGGAGAGAGACAGAGAGAGAGAAAGGAGAGAGACAGAGAGAGGGGAGAAAGGAGAGAGACAGAGAGAGAGAAAGGAGACAGACAGAGGAGAGAAAGGAGAGAGACAGAGAGAGGATAAGGAGAGAGACAGAGAGAGGAGAAAGGAGAGAGACAGGAGAAAGGAGAGAGACAGAGAGGGAGAAAGGAGAGAGACAGAGAGAGGAGAAAGGAGAGAGACAGAGAGAGGGAAAAGGAGAGAGACAGAGAGAGAGAAAGAGAGAGAGACAGAGAGAGGATAAGGAGAGAGACAGAGAGAGGATAAAGGAGAGAGACAGAGAGAGGATAAAGGAGAGACAGAGAGAGGAAAAGGAGAGAGACAGAGAGAGGATAAAGGAGAGAGACAGAGAGGAGAAAGGAGACAGACAGAGAGAGATAAAGGAGAGAGACAGAGAGAGGGAAAAGGAGAGAGACAGAGAGAGGGATAAAGGAGAGAGACAGAGAGAGGAGAAAGGAGAGAGACAGAGAGAGGAAAAGGAGAGACAGAGAGGAGGATAAAGGAGAGAGACAGAGAGAGGAGAAAGGAGAGAGACAGAGGAGGATAAAGGAGAGAGACAGAGAGAGGAAAAGGAGAGAGACAGAGAGGAAAAAGGGAGAGAGACAGAGAGGGATAAAGGAGAGAGACAGAGAGAAGAAAAGGAGAGAGACAGAGATAAAGAGAGGAGAAAGGAGAGAGAGAGACAGAGAGGAGAAAGGAGAGAGACAGAGAGAGGAAAAGGAGAGAGACAGAGAGAGGAGAAAGGAGAGAGACAGAGAGGAGAAAGGAGAGAGACAGAGAGAGGAAAAGGAGAGAGACAGAGAGAGGATAAAGGAGAGAGACAGAGAGAGGAGAAAGGAGAGAGACAGAGAGAGGATAAAAAGGAGAGACAGAGAGAGGAAAGGAAGAGAGAGGAGGATAAAGGAGAGAGACAGAGAGAGGAAAAGGAGAGAGACAGAGAGAGGAGAGAGACAGGAGAGGAAAAGGAGAGAGACAGAGAGAGGAGAAAGGAGAGAGACAGAGAGAGGAGAAAGGAGACAGAGACAAGAGAGAGGAGAAAGGAGAGACAGAGAGAGGATAAAGGAGAGAGACAGAGAGAGGAAAACAGGAGAAAGGAGAGAGACAGAGAGAGGAGAAAGGAGAGAGACAGAGAGAGGAGAAAGGAGAGAGACAGAGAGAGGATAAAGGAGAGAGACAGAGAGAGAGATAAAGGAGAGAGAGACAGAGAGAGGAGAAAGGAGAGAGACAGAGAGAGGAGAAAGGAGAGAGACAGAGAGAGGATAAAGGAGAGAGAGACAGAGAGAGGATAAAGGAGGAGAGAGACAGAGAGAGGAGAAAGGAGAGAGAGAGAGAGAAGAGGAGAAGAGAGAGAGAAAGAGAGAGACAGAGAGAGGAAAAGGAGAGAGACAGAGAGAGGATAAAGGAGAGAGACAGAGAGAGAGAGAAAGGAGAGACAGAGAGAGGATAAAGGAGAGAGACAGAGAGAGGAGAAAGGAGAGAGAGAGAGAGAGAGAGAGGAAGGAGAGAGACAGAGAGAGGAGAAAGGAGAGAGACAGAGAGAGATAAAGGAGAGAGACAGAGAGAGGATAAAGGAGAGAGACAGAGAGGAAAAGGAGAGAGACAGAGAGAGAGGAAAAGGAGAGAGACAGAGAGAGGAGAAAGGAGAGAGACACAGAGAGGAGAAAGAGAGGGAGACGGAGAAAGGAGAGAGAGACAGAGAGAGAGAAAGGGAGAGAGACAGAGAGAGGGAGAAAGGAGAGAGTCAGAGAGAGGATAAAGGAGAAAGAGAGACAGAGAGAGGGATAAAGGGAGAGAGACAGAGAGGAGAAAGGAGAGAGAGACAGAGAGAGGATAAAGAGAGAGACAGAGAGAGGAGGAAAAGGGAGAGAGACAGAGAGAGGATAAAGGAGAGAGAGGAGAAAGGAGAGAGACAGAGAGAGATAAAGGAGAAGACAGAGAGAGAGAAAGGAGAGAGAGACAGAGAGAGGGATAAAGGAGAGAGACAGAGAGAGGAGAAAGGAGAGAGACAGAGAGAGGAGAAAGGAGAGAGACAGAGAGAGGATAAGGAGAGAGACAGAGAGAGGAGAAAGTAGAGAGACAGGAGAGGATAAAGGAGAGAGACAGAGAGAGGAAAAGGAGAGAGACAGAGAGAGGATAAAGGAGAGAGAGACAGAGAGAGGAAAAGGAGAGAGAACAGAGAGAAAGGAGAGAGACAGAGGGAGAAAGGAGACAGACAGAGGAGAAAGGAGAAAGAGACAGAGAGAGATAAAGAACAGGAGAGAGAGACAGAGAGAGGATAAAGGAGAGAGACAGAGAGAGATAAAGGAGAGAGACAGAGAGAGGATAAAGGAGAGAGAGACAGAGAGGATAAAGGAGAGACAGAGAGAAAGGAGAGAGACAGAGAGAGGAAAAGGAGAGAGACAGAGAGAGGAGAAAGGAGAGACGAGGAGAAGGAGGAGACAAGGAGAAAGCAGAGAGAGACAGAGAGAGGAGAAAGGAGGAGGAGACAGAGAGAGGATAAAGGAGAGAGACAGAGAGAGGAAAAAGGAGAGAGACAGAGAGAGGATAAAGGAGAGAGACAGAGAGAGGAGAAAGGAGAGAGACAGAGAGAGGATAAAGAGAGAGACGAGAGAGGAAAAGGAGAGAGACAGAGAGAGGATAAAGGAGAGAGACAGAGAGGAGAAAAGGAGAGAGACAGAGAGAGGAAAAGGAGAGAGACAGAGAGAGGAGAAAGGAGAGAGACAGAGAGGAGAAAAGGAGAGAGACAGAGAGGAGAAAGGAGAGAGAGACAGAGAGAGAGGATAAAGGAGAGAGACAGAGAGAGGATAAAGGAGAGAGACAGAGAGAAAGGAGAGAGACAGAGAGAGGAGAAAGGAGAGAGACAGAGAGAGAGAGGAGAAGGAGAGTCAGACAGAGGGAGAAAGGAGAAACAGGAGAGAGACAGAGAGAGAGAGAGAAGAAAGGGAGAGAGACAGAGAGGATAAGGAGAAAGGAGAGAGACAGAGGATAAGAGAGAGAGACAGAGAGAGGAGAAAGGAGAGAGACAGAGGGAGAGGATAAAGGAGAGAGACAGAGAGAGGATAAAGGAGAGAGACAGAGAGAGATAAAAGGAGAAAGAGACAGAGAGAGAGGAGAAAGAGGACAGAGAGAGGAAAGGAGAGAGACAGACTGAGGAAAAGGAGAGAGACAGAAGAGGATAAAGGACAGAGAGAAGGAGAGGAAAAGGAAAAGAGAGACAGAGAGAGGATAGAGAGACAGAGAGAGGAGAAAGGAGAGAGACAGAGAGATAAAGGAGAGAGACAGAGAGGAGGAGAAAGGAGGAGAGACAGAGAGAGGAGAAAGGAGAGAGAGACAGAGAGAGGATAAAGGAGAGAGACAGAGAGAGGAAAAGGAGAGAGACAGAGAGAGGAGAAAGGAGAGAGACAGAGAGAGGATAAAGGAGAGAGACAGAGAGGATAAAGGAGAGAGACAGAGAGAGGATAAAGGAGAGAGACAGAGAGAGAGAAAGGAGAGAGACAGAGAGAGGAGAAAGGAGAGAGACAGAGAGAGGGAGAAAGGAGAGAGACAGAGAGAGGAGAAAGGAGAGAGACAGAGAGAGGATAAAGGACAGAGACGGAGAAAGGAGAGAGACAGAGAGAGGAAAAGGAGAGAGACAGAGAGAGGAGAAAGGAGAGAGACAGAGAGAGAAAGGAGAGAAACAGAGAGAGGAGAAAGGAGAGAGACAGAGAGAGAAAAGGAGAGAGACAGAGAGAGGGAGAAAGGAGAGAGACAGAGAGAGGAAAAGGAGAGAGACAGAGAGAGGAGAAAGGAGAGACAGAGAGAGGAGAAAGGAGAGAGACAGAGAGAGGATAAAGGAGAGAGACAGAGAGAGGAAAAGGAGAGAGACAGAGAGAGGAGAAAGGAGAGAGACAGAGAGAGGATAAAGGAGAGAGACAGAGAGAGGAGAAAGGAGAGAGACAGAGAGAGGGATAAAGGAGAGAGAGAGGAGACAGGAGAGAGACAGAGGGATAAGAGAGAGAGAGAGGAGAAAGGAGAGAGACAGAGAGAGAAAAGGAGAGAGACAGAGAGAGAGGAGAAAGGAGAGAGACAGAGAGGGAGAAAGGAGAGAGACAGAGAGAGGAGAAAGGAGAGAAAGGAGAGGACAGAGAGAGACAGATAAAGGAGAGAGACAGAGAGAGATAAAAGAGAGACAGAGAGAGACAGAGAGAGGAGAAAGAGAGAGGACAGAGAGAGACAGAGAGAGGAGAAAGGAGAGAGACAGAGAGAGGAGAAAGGAGAGAGACAGAGAGAGGATAAAGGAGAGAGAGAGATAAAGGAGAGAGACAGAGAGAGGAGACAGAGAGAGGGAGAAAGGAGAGGAGACAGAGAGAGGAGAAAGGAGAGAAAGACAGAGACAGAGGAGAAAGGAGAGAGACAGAGAGAGGAGAAAGAGAGAGACAGAGAGAGGAGAAAGGAGAGAGACAGAGAGAGGATAAAGGAGAGAGACAGAGAGAGGAGAAAGGAGAGAGACAGAGAGAGGATAAAGGAGAGAGACAGAGAGAGGGATAAAGGAGAGAGACAGAGAGAGGATAAAGGAGAGAGACAGAGAGAGGAGAAAGGAGAGAGACAGAGAGAGGAAAAGAGAAGACAGAGGAGAAGAAAGGAGAGAGAGAGAGAGAGGAGAAAGGAGAGAGACAGAGAGAGGAGAAACAGGAGAGAGAGAGACAGAGAGAGATAAAGGAGAGAGACAGAGAGAGGAGAAAGAGAGATAAAGGAGACAGAGAGAGGAAAAGGAGAGGGGCAGAGAGAGATAACAGGAGAGAGACAGAGAGAGGAGAAAGGAGAGAGACAGAGAGAGGATAAAGAGAAAGGAGAGACAGAGACAGAGAGAAAGGAGAGAGACAGAGAGAGGATAAAGGAGAGAGACAGAGAGAGGAGGAGGAGAGAGACAGAGAGAGGAGAAAGGAGAGAGACAGAGAGAGGATAAAGGAGAGAGACAGAGAGAGAAAGAGAGAGACAGAGAGAGGAGAAAGGAGAGAGACAGAGAGAGGACAGAAAGGAGAGAGACAGAGAGAGGATAAAGGAGAGAGACAGAGAGAGGAGAAAGGAGAGAGAGACAGAGAGAGAGAGAAAAGGAGAGAGACAGAGAGAGGAGAAAGGAGAGAGACAGAGAGAGGAGATAAAGGGAGAGACAGAGAGAGGAGAAAGGAGAGAGACAGAGAGAGGATAAAGGAGAGAGAGACAGAGAGAGGAGAAAGGAGAGAGACAGAGAGAGGAGAAAGGAGAGAGACAGAGAGAGAAAGGAGAGAGACAGAGAGAGGAAAAGGAGAGAGACAGAGAGAGGAGAAAGGAGAGAGACAGAGAGAGGATAAAGGAGAGAGACAGAGAGAGAGAGACAGAGAGAGGAGAAAGGAGAGAGAGACAGAGAGAGAGAAAGGAGAGAGACAGAGAGAGGATAAAGGAGAGAGACAGAGAGAGGAAAAGGAGAGAGACAGAGAGAGGAGAAACGGAGAGACAGAGGAGGAAAGGAGAGAGACAGAGAGAGGAGAAAGGAGAGAGACAGAGAGAGGAGAAAGGAGAGAGACAGAGAGAGGAAAAGGAGAGAGACAGAGAGAGGAGAAAGGAGAGAGACAGAGAGAGGAGAAAGAGAGAGACAGAGAGGAGAAAGGAAGGAGACAGAGACAGGATAGAGGAAGAGAAGGAGAGAGACAGAGAGAGATAAAGGAGAGAGACAGAGAGAGGAGAAAGGAGAGAGACAGAGAGAGAGAAAGGAGAGAGACAGAGAGAGGAGAAAGGAGAGAGACAGAGAGAGGAGAAAGGAGAGAGAGACAGAGGAGAGAGACAGAGAGAGGAAAAGGAGAGAGACAGAGGAGAGAAACAGAGAGGAAAAGAGAGAGACAGAGAGAGGATAAAGGAGAGAGACAGAGAGAGAGAAAGGAGAGAGACAGAGAGAGAGAAAGGAGAGAGACAGAGAGAGAGGAGGAAAGGAGAGAGACAGAGAGAGGAGAAAGGAGAGAGACAGAGAGAGGATAAAGGAGAGAGAGAGAGAGAGAAAGGAGAGAGACAGAGAGAAAGGAGAGAGACAGAGAGAGGATAAAGGAGAGAGACAGAGAGAGGAGAAAAGGAGAGAGACAGAGAGAGGAAAAGGAGAGAGACAGAGAGAGGAAAGGAGGAGAGAGAGGAGAAAGGAGAGAGACAGAGAGAGGAGAAAGACAGAGAGAGAGACAGAGAGAGGATAAAGGAGAGAGACAGAGAGAGGATAAAGGAGAGAGACAGAGAGAGGATAAAGGAGAGAGACAGAGAGAGGAGAAAGGAGAGAGACAGAGAGAGGAGAAAGGAGAGAGACAGAGAGAGGAAAAGAAGACAGAGAGAGAGAAAGGAGAGAGACAGAGAGAGGAGAAAGGAGAGAGACAGAGAGAGGATAAAGGAAGAGAGAGACAGAGAGAAAAGGAGAGAGACAGAGAGAGGAGAAAAGAGGAGAGAGACAGAAAGGAGAGAGAAACAGAGAGAGGAAAAGGAGAGAGACAGAGAGAGGGAGAAAGGAGAGAGAGACAGAGAGAGGATAAAGGAGAGAGACAGAGAGAGGAGAAAGGAGAGAGACAGAGAGAGGATAAAGAGAAAGGAGAGAGACGGGGGAGAGAAAGGAGAGACAGAGAGAGGAGAAAGGAGAGAGACAGAGAGAGGATAAAGGAGAGAGACAGAGAGAGGATAAAGGGAGGAGAGAGAGAGAGAGAAAGACAGAGAGAGATAAAGGAGAAAGGGGAGAGAGAGGAGGAAAGGAGAGAGACAGAGAGAGAGAAAGGAGAGAGACAGAGAGGATAAAGGAGAACAGAGAGAGGAGAGACAGAGAGAGGAGAAAGGAGAGAGACAGAGAGAGGAGAAAGGAGAGAGACAGAGAGAGGATAAAGGAGAGAGACAGAGATAAAGAGGAGACAGAGGAGAGAGACAGAGAGAGAGAAAGGAGAGAGACAGAGAGAGGGAAAAGGAGAGAGACAGAGAGAGGAGAAAGGAGAGAGACAGAGAGAGGAGAAAGGAGAGAGACAGAGAGATAAAAGGATAGAAGAGAGAGAGGAGAGAGACAGGAGAGAAAGGAGAGAGACAGAGAGAGGAAAAGGAGAGAGACAGAGACAGAGAGAGGAGAAAGGAGAGAGACAGAGAGAGGAGAAAGGAGAGAGACAGAGAGAGGATAAAGGAGAGAGGAGAGAGGAGAGAGACAGACAGAGAGAGGAAAAGGAGAGAGACAGAGAGAGGAAAAGGAGAGAGACAGAGAGAGGAGAAAGGAGAGAGACAGAGAGAGGAGAAAGGAGAGAGACAGAGAGAGAGAAAGGAGAGAGACAGAGAGAGGATAAAGGAGAGAGACAGAGAGAGAGACAGAAGGGAGAGAGACAGAGAGAGGAGAAAGGAGAGAGACAGAGAGAGGAGAAAGGAGAGAGACAGAGAGAGGAGAAAGGAGAGAGACAGAGAGAGAACAGAGAAAGGAAAGGAGAGAGACAGAGAGAGGAGAAAGGAGAGAGAGACAGAGAGAGGAGAAAGGAGAGAGACAGAGAGAGGATAAAGGAGAGAGACGGAGAAAGGAGAGAGACAGAGAGAGGAAAAGGAGAGAGACAGAGAGAGGAGAAAGGAGAGAGACAGAGAGAGGAGAAAGGAGAGAGACAGAGAGAGGAGAAAGGAGAGAGACAGAGAGAGGATAAAGGAGAGAGACAGAGAGAGGAAAAGGAGAGAGACAGAGAGAGGAGAAAGGAGAGAGACAGAGAGAGGATAAAGGAGAGAGACAGAGAGAGGAAAGGAGAGAGAGACAGAGAGAGAGAGAGAGAGAGAGGAGAAAGGAGAGAGACAGAGAGAGGATAAAGGAGAGAGACAGAGAGAGGAGAAAGGAGAGACACAGAGAGAGGATAAAGGAGAGAGACAGAGAGAGGATAAAGGAGAGAGACAGAGAAAGGAGAGAGACAGAGAGAGGATAAAGGAGAGAGACAGAGAGAGGAAAAGGAGAGAGACAGAGAGAGGAGAAAGGAGAGAGACAGAGAGAGGATAAAGGAGAGAGACAGAGAGAGGAGAAAGGAGAGAGACAGAGAGAGGATAAAGGAGAGAGACAGAGAGAGGAGAAAGGAGAGAGACAGAGAGAGGATAAAGGAGAGAGACAGAGAGAGGAGAAAGGAGAGAGACAGAGAGAGGATAAAGGAGAGAGACAGAGAGAGGAAAAGGAGAGAGACAGAGAGAGGAGAAAGGAGAGAGACAGAGAGAGGATAAAGGAGAGAGACAGAGAGAGGATAAAGGAGAGAGACAGAGAGAGGATAAAGGAGAGAGACAGAGAGAGGAGAAAGGAGAGAGACAGAGAGAGGAAAAGGAGAGAGACAGAGAGAGGAGAAAGGAGAGAGACAGAGAGAGGAGAAAGGAGAGAGACAGAGAGAGGATAAAGGAGAGAGACGGAGAAAGGAGAGAGACAGAGAGAGGAAAAGGAGAGAGACAGAGAGAGGAGAAAGGAGAGAGACAGAGAGAGGAGAAAGGAGAGAAACAGAGAGAGGAGAAAGGAGAGAGACAGAGAGAGGAGAAAGGAGAGAGACAGAGAGAGGAGAAAGGAGAGAGACAGAGAGAGGAGAAAGGAGAGAGACAGAGAGAGGATAAAGGAGAGAGACAGAGAGAGGAGAAAGGAGAGAGACAGAGAGAGGATAAAGGAGAGAGACAGAGAGAGGATAACGGAGAGAGACAGAGAGAGGATAAAGGAGAGAGACGGAGAAAGGAGAGAGACAGAGAGAGGAGAAAGGAGAGAGACAGAGAGAGGAGAAAGGAGAGAGAGTCAGAGAGAGGATAAAGGAGAAAGAGAGACAGAGAGAGGAGAAAGGAGAGACACAGAGAGAGGAAAAGGAGAGAGACAGAGAGAGGAGAAAGGAGAGAGACAGAGAGAGGAAAAGGAGAGAGACAGAGAGAGGATAAAGGAGAGAGACAGAGAGAGGAGAAAGGAGAGAGACAGAGAGAGGATAAAGGAGAGAGACGAGAGAAAGGAGAGAGACAGAGAGGATAAAGGAGAGAGACAGAGAGAGGAGAAAGGAGAGAGAGGAGGAGAGAGACAGAGAGAGGATAAAGGAGAGAGACAGAGAGAGGAGAAAGGAGAGAGACAGAGAGAGGAGAAAGGAGAGAGACAGACAGAGGATAAAGGAGAGAGACGAGAGAGGAAAAGGAGAGAGACAGAGAGAGGATAAAGGAGAGAGACAGAGAGAGGAAAAGGAGAGAGACAGAGAGAGGAGAAAGGAGAGAGACAGAGAGAGGAGAAAGGAGAGAGACAGAGAGAGGAGAAAGGAGAGAGACAGAGAGAGTATAAAGGAGAGAGACAGAGAGAGGAGAAAGGAGAGAGACAGAGAGAGGATAAAGGAGAGAGACAGAGAGAGGAAAAGGAGAGAGACAGAGAGAGGATAAAGGAGAGAGACAGAGAGAGGAGAAAGGAGAGAGACAGAGAGAGGAGAAAGGAGAGAGACAGAGAGAGGATAAAGGAGAGAGACAGAGAGAGGATAAAGGAGAGAGACGGAGAAAGGAGAGAGACAGAGAGAGGAAAAGGAGAGAGACAGAGAGAGGAGAAAGGAGGGAGACAGAGAGAGGAGAAAGGAGAGAGACAGAGAGAGGAGAAAGGAGAGAGACAGAGAGAGGATAAAGGAGAGAGACGAGAGAGAGAGAAAGGAGAAAGGAGAGAGACAGAGAAAGGAGAAAGGAGAGAGACAGAGAGAGGATAAAGGAGAAAGGAGAGAGACGGAGAAAGGAGAGAGACAGAGAGAGGATAAAGGAGAGAGACAGAGAGAGGAGAAAGGAGAGAGACAGAGAGAGGAGAAAGGAGAGAGACAGAGAGAGATAAAGGAGAGAGACAGAGAGAGGAGAAAGGAGAGAGACAGAGAGAGGAGAAAGGAGAGAGACAGAGAGAGGAAAAGGAGAGAGACAGAGAGAGGATAAAGGAGAGAGACAGAGAGAGGAGAAAGGAGAGAGACAGAGAGAGGATAAAGGAGAGAGACAGAGAGAGGAGAAAGGAGAGAGACAGAGAGAGGATAGAAAGGAGAGAGACAGAGAGAGGAAAAGGAGAGAGACAGAGAGAGGAGAAAGGAGAGAGACAGAGAGAGAGAAAGGAGAGAGACAGAGAGAGGAGAAAGGAGAGAGACAGAGAGAGGATAAAGGAGAGAGACAGAGAGAGGATAAAAGAGAGAGACAGGAGAAAAAGGAGAGAGACAGAGAGAGGAAAAGGAGAGAGACAGAGAGAGGAGAAAGGAGAGAGACAGAGAGAGGAGAAAGGGAGAGAGACAGAGAGAGGAGAAAGGAGAGAGACAGAGAGAGGATAAAGGAGAGAGACAGAGAGAGGAGAAAGGAGAGAGACAGAGAGAGGAGAAAGGAGAGAGACAGAGAGAGAGAGAAAGGAGAGAGACAGAGAGAGGAGAAAGGAGAGAGACAGAGAGAGGATAAAGGAGAGAGACAGAGAGAGGATAAAGGAGAGAGACAGAGAGAGGATAAAGAGAGACGAGACAGAGAGAGGATAAAGGAGAGAGACGGAGAGGAGAGGACAGAGAGAGGAAAAGGAGAGAGACAGAGAGAGGAGAAAGGAGAGAGACAGAGAGAGGATAAAGGAGAGAGACAGAGAGAGGAGAAAGGAGAGAGACAGAGAGAGATAAAGGAGAGAGACAGAGGAGAGAGACAGAGAGGGAAAAGGAGAGAGACAGAGAGAGGAGAAAGGAGAGAGACAGAGAGAGGATAAAGGAGAGGAGACAGAGAGAGGAGAAAGGAGAGAGACAGAGAGAGGAGAAAGGAGAGAGACAGAGAGAGGAAAAGGAGAGAGAGACAGAGAGAGGAAAAGGAGAGAGACAGAGAGAGACAGAGAGAAGAAAGAGAGAGACAGAGAGAGGAGAAAGGAGAGAGACAGAGAGAGGAAGAAGAGAGAGAGGATAAAGGAGAGAGACAGAGAGAGGAGAAAGGAGAGAGACAGAGAGAGGAAAAGGAGAGAGACAGAGAGAGGAGAAAGGAGAGAGACAGAGAGAGGAGAAAGGAGAGAGACAGAGAGAGGATAAAGGAGAGAGACGGAGAAAGGAGAGAGACAGAGAGAGGAAAAGGAGAGAGACAGAGAGAGGAGAAAGGAGAGAGACAGAGAGAGGAGAAAGGAGAGAGACAGAGAGAGGAGAAAGGAGAGAGACAGAGAGAGGAGAAAGGAGAGAGACAGAGAGAGGAGAAAGGAGAGAGACAGAGAGAGGAGAAAGGAGAGAGACAGAGAGAGGATAAAGGAGAGAGACAGAGAGAGGAGAAAGGAGAGAGACGGGAGAGGATAAAGGAGAGAGACAGAGAGAGGATAACGGAGAGAGACAGAGAGAGGATAAAGGAGAGAGACGGAGAAAGGAGAGAGACAGAGAGAGGAGAAAGGAGAGAGACAGAGAGAGGAGAAAGGAGAGAGTCAGAGAGAGGATAAAGGAGAAAGGAGAGAGACAGAGAGAGGAGAAAGGAGAGAGACAGAGAGAGGAGAAAGGAGAGAGACAGAGAGAGGATAAAGGAGAGAGACAGAGAGAGGAAAAGGAGAGAGACAGAGAGAGGATAAAGGAGAGAGACAGAGAGAGGAGAAAGGAGAGAGACAGAGAGAGGATAAAGGAGAGAGACGAGAGAGGAAAAGGAGAGAGACAGAGAGAGGATAAAGGAGAGAGACAGAGAGAGGAGAAAGGAGAGTGACAGAGAGAGGATAAAGGAGAGAGACAGAGAGAGGAGAAAGGAGAGAGACAGAGAGAGAGAGAAAGGAGAGAGACAGACAGAGGATAAAGGAGAGAGACAGAGAGGAAAAGGAGAGAGACAGAGAGAGATAAAGGAGAGAGACAGAGAGAGGAAAAGGAGAGAGACAGAGAGAGGAGAAAGGAGAGAGACAGAGAGAGGAGAAAGGAGAGAGACAGAGAGAGGAGAAAGGAGAGAGACAGAGAGAGGATAAAGGAGAGAGACAGAGAGAGGAGAAAGGAGAGAGACAGAGAGAGGATAAAGGAGAGAGACAGAGAGAGGAAAAGGAGAGAGACAGAGAGAGGATAAAGGAGAGAGACAGAGAGAGGAGAAAGGAGAGAGACAGAGAGAGGAGAAAGGAGAGAGACAGAGAGAGGATAAAGGAGAGAGACAGAGAGAGGATAAAGGAGAGAGACGGAGAAAGGAGAGAGACAGAGAGAGGAAAAGGAGAGAGACAGAGAGAGGAGAAAGGAGGGAGACAGAGAGAGGAGAAAGGAGAGAGACAGAGAGAGGAGAAAGGAGAGAGACAGAGAGAGGATAAAGGAGAGAGACGAGAGAGGAAAAGGAGAAAGGAGAGAGACAGAGAAAGGAGAAAGGAGAGAGACAGAGAGAGGATAAAGGAGAAAGGAGAGAGACGGAGAAAGGAGAGAGACAGAGAGAGGATAAAGGAGAGAGACAGAGAGAGGAGAAAGGAGAGAGACAGAGAGAGGAAAAGGAGAGAGACAGAGAGAGGATAAAGGAGAGAGACAGAGAGAGGAGAAAGGAGAGAGACAGAGAGAGGATAAAGGAGAGAGACGAGAGAGGAAAAGGAGAGAGACAGAGAGAGGATAAAGGAGAGAGACAGAGAGAGGAGAAAGGAGAGAGACAGAGAGAGGATAAAGGAGAGAGACAGAGAGAGGAGAAAGGAGAGAGACAGAGAGAGGAGAAAGGAGAGAGACAGAGAGAGGAAAAGGAGAGAGACAGAGAGAGGAGAAAGGAGAGAGACAGAGAGAGGAGAAAGGAGAGAGACAGAGAGAGGAGAAAGGAGAGAGACAGAGAGAGGATAAAGGGAGAGAGACAGAGAGAGGATAAAAAAAGAAGAGGAGAGAAGGAGAGACAGAGAGAGGAAAAGGAGAGAGACAGAGAGAGGAGAAAGGAGGGAGACAGAGAGAGGAGAAAGGAGAGAGACAGAGAGAGGAGAAAGGAGAGAGACAGAGAGAGGAGAAAGGAGAGAGACAGAGAGAGGAGAAAGGAGAGAGACAGAGAGAGGAGAAAGGAGAGAGACAGAGAGAGGAGAAAGGAGAGAGACAGAGAGAGGATAAAGGAGAGAGAGACAGAGAGAGGAGAAAGGAGAGAGACAGAGAGAGGATAAAGGAGAGAGACAGAGAGAGATAAAGGAGAGAGACAGAGAGAGGATAAAGGAGAGAGACAGAAAGGAGAGGATAAAGGAGAGAGACAGAGAGAGGAGAAAGGAGAGAGACAGAGAGAGGATAAAGGAGAGAGACAGAGAGAGGATAAAGGAGAGAGACAGAGAGAGATAAAGGAGAGAGACAGAAAGGAGAGAGACAGAGAGGAAAAGGAGAGAGACAGAGAGAGGAGAAAGGAGAGAGACAGAGAGAGGATAAAAGGAGAGAGACAGAGAGAGGAAAAGGAGAGAGACAGAGAGAGGAGAAAGGAGAGAGACAGAGAGACAAAGGAGAGAGACAGAGAGAGGAAAAGGAGAGAGACAGAGAGAGGATAAAGGAGAGAGACAGAGAGAGGAGAAAGGAGAGAGACAGAGAGAGGATAAAGGAGAGAGACGAGAGAGGAAAAGGAGAGAGACAGAGAGAGGATAAAGGAGAGAGACAGAGAGAGGAGAAAGGAGAGAGACAGAGAGAGGAAAAGGAGAGAGACAGAGAGAGGATAAAGGAGAGAGACAGAGAGAGGAGAAAGGAGAGAGACAGAGAGAGGATAAAGGAGAGAGAGACAGAGAGAGATAAGGAGAGAGACAGAGAGAGGATAAAGGAGAGAGACGGAGAAAGGAGAGAGACAGAGAGAGGAAAGGAGAGAGACAGAGAGAGGAGAAAGGAGAGAGTCAGAGAGAGGATAAAGGAGAAAGGAGAGAGACAGAGAGAGGAGAAAGGAGAGAGACAGAGAGAGGAGAAAGGAGAGAGACAGAGAGAGGATAAAGGAGAGAGACAGAGAGAAAAGGAGAGAGACAGAGAGAGGATAAAGGGAGAGAGACAGAGAGAGGAGAAAGGAGAGAGACAGAGAGAGGATAAAGGAGAGAGACAGAGAGAGGAAAAGGAGAGAGACAGAGAGAGGATAAAGGAGAGAGACAGAGAGAGGAGAAAGGAGAGAGACAGAGAGAGGAAAAGGAGAGAGACAGAGAGAGGATAAAGGAGAGAGACAGAGAGAGGAGAAAGGAGAGAGACAGACAGAGGATAAAGGAGAGAGACAGAGAGGAAAAGGAGAGAGAGAGAGAGGATAAAGGAGAGAGACAGAGAGAGGAGAAAGGAGAGTGACAGAGAGAGGATAAAGGAGAGAGACAGAGAGAGGAGAAAGGAGAGAGACAGAGAGAGAGAAAAGGAGAGAGAGGAGAGACAGAGAGAGGAGAAAGGAGAGAGACAGAGAGAGATAAAGGAGAGAGACAGAGAGAGGATAAAGGAGAGAGACAGAGAGAGATAAAGGAGAGAGACAGAGAGAGGAGAAAGGAGAGAGACAGAGAGAGGAAAAGGAGAGAGACAGAGAGAGGAGAAAGGAGAGAGACAGAGAGAGGAGAAAGGAGAGAGACAGAGAGAGGATAAAGGAGAGAGACAGAGAAAGGAGGATAAAGGAAAAGAGAGACAGAGAGAGGAGAAAGGAGAGAGACAGAGAGAGGAGAAAGGAGAGAGACAGAGAGAGGAGAAAGGAGAGAGACAGAGAGAGGAGAGGAGAGAGACAGAGAGAGGAGAAAGGAGAGAGACAGAGAGAGGAGAAAGGAGAGAGACAGAGAGAGGAGAAAGGAGAGAGACAGAGAGAGGAGAAAGGAGAGAGACAGAGAGAGGATAAAGGAGAGAGACAGAGAGAGGATAAAGGAGAGAGACAGAGAGAGGAGAAAGGAGAGAGACAGACAGAGAGAAAGGAGAGAGACAGAGAGAGAGAAAGGAGAGACAGAGAGAGGATAAAGGAGAAAGAGAGAGACAGAGAGAGGAGAAAGGAGAGAGACAGAGAGAGGAGAAAGGAGAGAGACAGAGAGAGGATAAAGGAGAGAGACAGAGAGAGGAAAAGGAGAGAGACAGAGAGAGGATAAAGGAGAGAGACAGAGAGAGGAGAAAGGAGAGAGACAGAGAGAGGATAAAGGAGAGAGACGAGAGAGGAAAAGGAGAGAGACAGAGAGAGGATAAAGGAGAGAGACAGAGAGAGGAGAAAGGAGAGAGACAGACAGAGAGAGGATAAAGGAGAGAGACAGAGAGAGGAGAAAGGAGAGAGACAGACAGAGGATAAAGGAGAGAGACGAGAGAGGAAAAGGAGAGAGACAGAGAGAGGATAAAGGAGAGAGACAGAGAGAGGAAAAGGAGAGAGACAGAGAGAGGAGAAAGGAGAGAGACAGAGAGAGGAGAAAGGAGAGAGACAGAGAGAGGAGAAAGGAGAGAGACAGAGAGAGTATAAAGGAGAGAGACAGAGAGAGGAGAAAGGAGAGAGACAGAGAGAGGATAAAGGAGAGAGACAGAGAGAGGAAAAGGAGAGAGACAGAGAGGGATAAAGAGAGAGACAGAGAGAGGAGAAAGGAGAGAGACAGAGAGAGAGAAAGGAGAGAGACAGAGAGAGGATAAAGGAGAGAGACAGAGAGAGGATAAAGGAGAGAGACAGAAAGGAGAGAGACAGAAGAGGAAAAGGAGAGACAGAGAGAGGAGAAAGGAGGGAGACAGAGAGAGGAGAAAGGAGAGAGAGACAGAGAGGAGAAAGGAGAGAGACAGAGAGAGGATAAAGGAGAGAGACAGAGAGGAAAAGGAGAAAGGAGAGAGACAGAGAAAGGAGAAAGGAGAGAGACAGAGAGAGGAGAAAGGAGAGAGACAGAGAAAGGAGAGAGACAGAGAGAGGATAAAGGAGAGAGACAGAGAGAGAGAAAGGAGAGAGACAGAGAGAGGATAAAGGAGAGAGACGAAGAGGAAAAGGAGAGAGACAGAGAGAGATAAAGGAGAGAGACAGAGAGAGGAGAAAGGAGAGAGACAGAGAGAGGAAAAGGAGAGAGACAGAGAGGATAAAGGAGAGAGACAGAGAGAGGAGAAAGGAGAGAGACAGAGAGAGGATAAAGGAGAGAGACAGAGAGGAAAAGGAGAGAGACAGAGAGAGGATAAAGGAGAGAGACAGAGAGAGAGAGAAAGGAGAGAGACAGAGAGAGGATAAAGGAGAGAGACAGAGAGAGGAGAAAGGAGAGAGACAGAGAGAGGAGAAAGGAGAGAGACAGAGAGAGGAAAAGGAGAGAGACAGAGAGAGGAGAAAGGAGAGAGACAGAGAGAGGAGAAAGGAGAGAGACAGAGAGAGGAGAAAGGAGAGAGACAGAGAGAGGATAAAGGAGAGAGACAGAGAGAGGATAAAAGAGAGAGACGGAGAAAGGAGAGAGACAGAGAGAGGAAAAGGAGAGAGACAGAGAGAGGAGAAAGGAGGGAGACAGAGAGAGGAGAAAGGAGAGAGACAGAGAGAGGAGAAAGGAGAGAGACAGAGAGAGGAGAAAGGAGAGAGACAGAGAGAGGAGAAAGGAGAGAGACAGAGAGAGGAGAAAGGAGAGAGACAGAGAGAGGATAAAGGAGAGAGACAGAGAGAGGAGAAAGGAGAGAGACAGAGAGAGGATAAAGGAGAGAGACAGAGAGAGGATAAAGGAGAGAGACAGAGAGAGGATAAAGGAGAGAGACGGAGAAAGGAGAGAGACAGAGAGAGGAAAAGGAGAGAGACAGAGAGAGGAGAAAGGAGAGAGACAGAGAGAGGATAAAGGAGAAAGGAGAGAGACAGAGAGAGGAGAAAGGAGAGAGACAGAGAGAGGATAAAGGAGAGAGACAGAGAGAGGAAAAGGAGAGAGACAGAGAGAGGATAAAGGAGAGAGACAGAGAGAGGAGAAAGGAGAGAGACAGAGAGAGGATAAAGGAGAGAGACGAGAGAGGAAAAGGAGAGAGACAGAGAGAGGATAAAGGAGAGAGACAGAGAGAGGAGAAAGGAGAGAGACAGAGAGAGGAAAAGGAGAGAGACAGAGAGAGGATAAAGGAGAGAGACAGAGAGAGGAGAAAGGAGAGAGACAGAGAGAAGATAAAGGAGAGAGACAGAGAGAGGATAAAGGAGAGAGACAGAGAGAGGATAAAGGAGAGAGACAGAGAGAGGAGAAAGGAGAGAGACAGAGAGAGGAGAAAGGAGAGAGACAGAGAGAGGAGAAAGGAGAGAGACAGAGAGAGGAAAAGGAGAGAGACAGAGAGAGGATAAAGCAGAGAGACAGAGAGAGGATAAAGGAGAGAGACAGAGAGAGGATAAAGGAGAGAGACAGAGAGAGGATAAAGGAGCGAGACAGAGAGAGGAAAAGGAGAGAGACAGAGAGAGGATAAAGGAGAGAGACAGAGAGAGAAGAAAGGAGAGAGACAGAGAGAGGATAAAGGAGAGAGACAGAGAGAGGATAAAGGAGAGAGACGGAGAAAGGAGAGAGACAGAGAGAGGAAAAGGAGAGAGACAGAGAGAGGAGAAAGGAGGGAGACAGAGAGAGGAGAAAGGAGAGAGACAGAGAGAGGATAAAACAGAGAGACAGAGAGAGGATAAAGGAGAGAGACAGAGAGAGGAAAAGGAGAGAGACAGAGAGAGGAGAAAGGAGAGAGACAGAGAGAGAAGAAAGGAGAGAGACAGAGAGAGGAGAAAGGAGAGAGACAGAGAGAGGAAAAGGAGAGAGACAGAGAGAGGAGAAAGGAGAGAGACAGAGAGAGGATAAAGGAGAGAGACAGAGAGAGGAGAAAGGAGAGAGACAGAGAGAGGATAAAGGAGAGAGACGAGAGAGGAAAAGGAGAGAGACAGAGAGAGGATAAAGGAGAGAGACAGAGAGAGGAGAAAGGAGAGAGACAAAGAGAGGATAAAGGAGAGAGACAGAGAGAGGATAAAACAGAGAGACAGAGAGAGGAGAAAGGAGAGAGACAGAGAGAGGAGAAAGGAGAGAGACAGAGAGAGGATAAAGGAGAGAGACGAGAGAGGATAAAGGAGAGAGACAGAGAGAGGATAAAGGAGAGAGACAGAGAGAGGATAAAGGAGAGAGACAGAGAGAGGATAAAGGAGAGAGACAGAGAGAGGATAAAGGAGAGAGACAGAGAGAGGATAAAGGAGAGAGACAGAGAGAGGATAAAGGAGAGAGACAGAGAGAGGATAAAGGAGAGAGACAGAGAGAGGATAAAGGAGAGAGACAGAGAGAGGATAAAGGAGAGAGACAGAGAGAGGATAAAGGAGAGAGACAGAGAGAGGATAAAGGAGAGAGACAGAGAGAGATAAAGGAGAGAGACAGAGAGAGGATAAAGGAGAGAGACAGAGAGAGGATAAAGGAGAGAGACAGAGAGAGGATAAAGGAGAGAGACAGAGAGAGGATAAAGGAGAGAGACAGAGAGAGGATAAAGGAGAGAGACGAGAGAGGATAAAGGAGAGAGACAGAGAGAGGATAAAGGAGAGAGACAGAGAGAGGATAAAGGAGAGAGACAGAGAGAGGAGAAAGGAGAGAGACGAGAGAGGAAAAGGAGAGAGACAGAGAGAGGATAAAGGAGAGAGACAGAGAGAGGAGAAAGGAGAGAGACAAAGAGAGGATAAAGGAGAGAGACAGAGAGAGGATAAAACAGAGAGACAGAGAGAGGAGAAAGGAGAGAGACAGAGAGAGGAGAAAGGAGAGAGACAAAGAGAGGATAAAGGAGAGAGACAGAGAGAGGATAAAACAGAGAGACAGAGAGAGGAGAAAGGAGAGAGACAGAGAGAGGATAAAGGAGAGAGACAGAGAGAGGATAAAGGAGAGAGACAGAGAGAGGATAAAGGAGAGAGACGGAGAAAGGAGAGAGACAGAGAGAGGAAAAGGAGAGAGACAGAGAGAGGATAAAGGAGAGAGACAGAGAGAGGAGAAAGGTGAGAGACAGATAGAGGAAAAAGGAGAGAGACAGATAGAGGATAAAGGAGAGAGACAGAGAGAGGAGAAAGGAGAGAGACAGAGAGAGGAAAAGGAGAGAGACAGAGAGAAGAGAAAGGAGAGAGACAGAGAGAGGAAAAGGAGAGAGACAGAGAGAGGAGAAAGGAGAGAGACAGAGAGAGGAGAAAGGAGAGAGACAGAGAGAGGAGAAAGGAGAGAGACAGAGAGAGGAGAAAGGAGAGAGACAGAGAGAGGAGAAAGGAGAGAGACAGAGAGAGAAGAAAGGAGAGAGACAGAGAGAGGAGAAAGGAGAGAGACAGAGAGAGGAGAAAGGAGAGAGACAGAGAGAGGAGAAAGGAGAGAGACAGAGAGAGAAGAAAGGAGAGAGACAGAGAGAGGAGAAAGGAGAGAGACAGAGAGAGGATAAAGGAGAGAGACAGAGAGAGGAGAAAGGAGAGAGACAGAGAGAGGATAAAGGAGAGAGACAGAGAGAGGAGAAAGGAGAGAGACAGAGAGAGGATAAAGGAGAGAGACGAGAGAGGAAAAGGAGAGAGACAGAGAGAGGATAAAGGAGGGAGACAGAGAGAGGAGAAAGGAGAGAGACAAAGAGAGGATAAAGGAGAGAGACAGAGAGAGGAGAAAGGAGAGAGACAGAGAGAGGATAAAGGAGAGAGACAGAGAGAGGATAAAGGAGAGAGACAGAGAGAGGAGAAAGGAGAGAGACAGAGAGAGGATAAAGGAGAGAGACGAGAGAGGAAAAGGAGAGAGACAGAGAGAGGATAAAGGAGAGAGACAGAGAGAGGAGAAAGGAGAGAGACAGAGAGAGGATAAAGGAGAGAGACAGAGAGAGGATAAAGGAGAGAGACAGAGAGAGGAGAAAGGAGAGAGACAGAGAGAGGAAAAGGAGAGAGACAGAGAGAGGATAAAGCAGAGAGACAGAGAGAGGAGAAAGGAGAGAGACAGAGAGAGGATAAAGGAGAGAGACAGAGAGAGGATAAAGGAGAGAGACAGAGAGAGGATAAAGGAGAGAGACAAAGAGAGGATAAAGGAGAGAGACAGAGAGAGGATAAAGGAGAGAGACGAGAGAGGAAAAGGAGAGAGACAGAGAGAGGATAAAGGAGAGAGACAGAGAGAGGAGAAAGGAGAGAGACAAAGAGAGGATAAAGGAGAGAGACAGAGAGAGAGAAAGGAGAGAGACAGAGAGAGGATAAAGGAGAGAGACAGAGAGAGATAAAGGAGAGAGACAGAGAGAGGAGAAAGGAGAGAGACAGAGAGAGGATAAAGGAGAGAGACGAGAGAGGAAAAGGAGAGAGACAGAGAGAGGATAAAGGAGAGAGACAGAGAGAGGATAAAGGAGAGAGACAGAGAGAGGAGAAAGGAGAGAGACAGAGAGAGGATAAAGGAGAGAGACAGAGAGAGGATAAAGGAGAGAGACGGAGAAAGGAGAGAGACAGAGAGAGGAAAAGGAGAGAGACAGAGAGAGGAGAAAGGAGAGAGACAGAGAGAGGATAAAGGAGAGAGACGAGAGAGGAAAAGGAGAGAGACAGAGAGAGGATAAAGGAGAGAGACAGAGAGAGGAGAAAGGAGAGAGACAGAGAGAGGATAAAGGAGAGAGACGAGAGAGGAAAAGGAGAGAGACAGAGAGAGGATAAAGGAGAGAGACAGAGAGAGGAGAAAGGAGAGAGACAGAGAGAGGATAAAGGAGAGAGACAGAGAGAGGATAAAGGAGAGAGACAGAGAGAGGAGAAAGGAGAGAGACAGAGAGAGGAAAAGGAGAGAGACAGAGAGAGGATAAAGCAGAGAGACAGAGAGAGGAGAAAGGAGAGAGACAGAGAGAGGATAAAGGAGAGAGACAGAGAGAGGAAAAGGAGAGAGACAGAGAGAGGAGAAAGGAGAGAGACAGAGAGAGAAGAAAGGAGAGAGACAGAGAGAGGAGAAAGGAGAGAGACAGAGAGAGAAGAAAGGAGAGAGACAGAGAGAGGAGAAAGGAGAGAGACAGAGAGAGGAGAAAGGAGAGAGACAGAGAGAGGAGAAAGGAGAGAGACAGAGAGAGAAGAAAGGAGAGAGACAGAGAGAGGAGAAAGGAGAGAGACAGAGAGAGGATAAAGGAGAGAGACAGAGAGAGGAGAAAGGAGAGAGACAGAGAGAGGATAAAGGAGAGAGACAGAGAGAGGAGAAAGGAGAGAGACAGAGAGAGGATAAAGGAGAGAGACGAGAGAGGAAAAGGAGAGAGACAGAGAGAGGATAAAGGAGAGAGACAGAGAGAGGAGAAAGGAGAGAGACAAAGAGAGGATAAAGGAGAGAGACAGAGAGAGGAGAAAGGAGAGAGACAGAGAGAGGATAAAGGAGAGAGACAGAGAGAGGATAAAGGAGAGAGACAGAGAGAGGAGAAAGGAGAGAGACAGAGAGAGGATAAAGGAGAGAGACGAGAGAGGAAAAGGAGAGAGACAGAGAGAGGATAAAGGAGAGAGACAGAGAGAGGAGAAAGGAGAGAGACAGAGAGAGGATAAAGGAGAGAGACAGAGAGAGGATAAAGGAGAGAGACAGAGAGAGGAGAAAGGAGAGAGACAGAGAGAGGAAAAGGAGAGAGACAGAGAGAGGATAAAGCAGAGAGACAGAGAGAGGAGAAAGGAGAGAGACAGAGAGAGGATAAAGGAGAGAGACAGAGAGAGGAAAAGGAGAGAGACAGAGAGAGGAGAAAGGAGAGAGACAGAGAGAGAAGAAAGGAGAGAGACAGAGAGAGGAGAAAGGAGAGAGACAGAGAGAGGAGAAAGGAGAGAGACAGAGAGAGGAGAAAGGAGAGAGACAGAGAGAGGAGAAAGGAGAGAGACAGAGAGAGGATAAAGGAGAGAGACGAGAGAGGAAAAGGAGAGAGACAGAGAGAGGAGAAAGGAGAGAGACAGAGAGAGGAGAAAGGAGAGAGACAGAGAGAGGAAAAGGAGAGAGACAGAGAGAGGATAAAGGAGAGAGACAGAGAGAGGAAAAAGGAGAGAGACAGAGAGAGGATAAAGGAGAGAGACAGAGAGAGGAGAAAGGAGAGAGACGAGAGAGGAAAAGGAGAGAGACAGAGAGAGGATAAAGGAGAGAGACAGAGAGAGGGGAAAGGAGAGAGACAGAGAGAGGAGAAAGGAGAGAGACAGAGAGAGGAAAAGGAGAGCGACAGAGAGAGGAGAAAGGAGAGAGACAGAGAGAGGAAAAGGAAAAAGGCCTTCACTCAATCAGCCAGTCAGCCAGCCAGTCAGTCAGTCAGTCAGACAGGCTTCACTCAGCCAGCCAGTCAGTCAGCCAGACAGTCAGTTTAGCCCAGCCTCCAGCCTCCAGCCTCCAGCCCCCAGCCCCCAGCCTCCAGCCTCCAGCCTCCAGCCTCCAGCCTCCAGCCCCCAGCCTCCAGCCTCCAGCCCCCAGCCTCCAGCCTCCAGCCCCCAGCCTCCAGCCTCCAGCCCCCAGCCTCCAGCCTCCAGCCCCCAGCCTCCAGCCTCCAGCCCCCAGCCTCCAGCCTCCAGCCCCAGCCTCCAGCCTCCAGCCCCCAGCCCCAGCCTCCAGCCCCCAGCCCCCAGCCTCCAGCCTCCAGCCCCCTCCAGCCCCCAGCCTCCAGCCTCCAGCCCCAGCCTCCAGCCCCCAGCCCCCCAGCCTCCACCTCCAGCCTCCAGCCCCCAGCCTCCAGCCTCCAGCCCCCAGCCTCCAGCCTCCAGCCCCCAGCCTCCAGCCTCCAGCCTCCAGCCCCCAGCCTCCAGCCTCCAGCCCCCAGCCTCCAGCCTCCAGCCCCCAGCCCCCAGCCTCCAGCCTCCAGCCCCAGCCTCCAGCCTCCAGCCTCCAGCCCCAGCCTCCAGCCTCCAGCCCCCAGCCTCCAGCCTCCAGCCTCCAGCCCCAGCCTCCAGCCTCCAGCCTCCAGCCCCAGCCTCCAGCCTCCAGCCCCCAGCCTCCACCTCCAGCCTCCAGCCCCCAGCCTCCAGCCTCCAGCCTCCAGCCCCAGCCTCTATTTAGCCTCCAGCCCCCAGCCTCCAGCCTCCAGCCCCCAGCCTCCAGCCTCCAGCCCCTTGGAATACTTTCCTCTCAGCCTCCAGCCCCTGAAGGGGTTGTAAATTCTGTTTTCTAGCCTCCAGCCTTCAAAGCCAGCAGGGGAATGATAAACGCAAAGGAAAACTGATTGTTTGTTTAAGTAGTGTTTTATTGAAAACCTAGTGACAGGATGTCCTTTTACAGCAGCAGTTACTATTTATATAGTCCCCATTGGGAGTAAATACTACAACTAGACCGACCCCCTCCCACCCCTACAACCCACTACTTCCCCCTCCTCCACCCTCTTACCCCCAATGACACCCTGCCGCTGAGGAATGTCTGCCATTCACAAAGCTGGCGGCCATCTTGGAATACTTTCCTCTCACTTCCTGCTTCCATGGAGATCCTGAGAGACGGAGGGGAGATCAGCGAGAGGTTCTGAAGGGGTTGTAAATTCTGTTTTCTAACCTTCCTTTTCTCTCTCCTTCTGTCTCTCTAGCTCATTTTCTACGTCACTTCAAAGCCAGTTAGCCAAAAACACCAGTACTTTTAAACATGCATAAGCTTTAGATTCATAAAAGGGCAACATAAAGGAATGATAAACGGTGACACTGAAATACGAGCGAAAAGATTTATCGTGCTCCGATTGGCTTAACTTTCATCAGAGTCTCTGAGTGTGTGTATAATACGATATGTAGACTGTCTCTGAGTGTGTGTATAATACGACATGTAGACTGTCTCTGAGTGTGTGTATAATACGACATGTAGACTGTCTCTGAGTGTGTGTATAATACGATATGTCTCTGAGTGTGTGTATAATACGATATGTAGACTGTCTCTGAGTGTGTGTATAATACGATATGTAGACTGTCTCTGAGTGTGTGTATAATACGATATGTAGACTGTCTCTGAGTGTGTGTATAATAATATGCAGACTGTCTCTGAGTGTGTGTATAATGACATGTAGACTGTCTCTGAGTGTGTGTATAATACGATATGTAGACTGTCTCTGAGTGTGTGTATAATACGACATGTAGACTGTCTCTGAGTGTGTGTATAATGATATTCAGACTGTCTCTGAGTGTGTGTATAATACGACATGTAGACTGTCTCTGAGTGTGTGTATAATACGACATGTAGACTGTCTCTGAGTGTGTGTATAATACGATATGTCTCTGAGTGTGTGTATAATACGATATGTAGACTGTCTCTGAGTGTGTGTATAATACGATATGTAGACTGTCTCTGAGTGTGTGTATAATACGATATGTAGACTGTCTCTGAGTGTGTGTATAATACGATATGCAGACTGTCTCTGAGTGTGTGTATAATACGACATGTAGACTGTCTCTGAGTGTGTGTATAATACGATATGTCTCTGAGTGTGTGTATAATACGATATGTAGACTGTCTCTGAGTGTGTGTATAATACGATATGTAGACTGTCTCTGAGTGTGTGTATAATACGATATGTAGACTGTCTCTGAGTGTGTGTATAATACGATATGCAGACTGTCTCTGAGTGTGTGTATAATACGAAATGTAGACTGTCTCTGAGTGTGTGTATAATACGATATGTAGACTGTCTCTGAGTGTGTGTATAATACGATATGTAGACTGTCTCTGAGTGTGTGTATAATACGACATGTAGACTGTCTCTGAGTGTGTGTATAATACGATATGTCTCTGAGTGTGTGTATAATACGACATGTAGACTGTCTCTGAGTGTGTGTATAATGACATGTAGACTGTCTCTGAGTGTGTGTATAATACGACATGTAGACTGTCTCTGAGTGTGTGTATAATACGATATGTAGACTGTCTCTGAGTGTGTGTATAATACGACATGTAGACTGTCTCTGAGTGTGTGTATAATGATATGCAGACTGTCTCTGAGTGTGTGTATAATACGAAATGTAGACTGTCTCTGAGTGTGTGTATAATACGATATGTAGACTGTCTCTGAGTGTGTGTATAATACGATATGTAGACTGTCTCTGAGTGTGTGTATAATACGACATGTAGACTGTCTCTGAGTGTGTGTATAATACGATATGTAGACTGTCTCTGAGTGTGTGTATAATACGACATGTAGACTGTCTCTGAGTGTGTGTATAATACGATATGTCTCTGAGTGTGTGTATAATACGATATGTAGACTGTCTCTGAGTGTGTGTATAATACGATATGTAGACTGTCTCTGAGTGTGTGTATAATACGACATGTAGACTGTCTCTGAGTGTGTGTATAATACGATATGTCTCTGAGTGTGTGTATAATACGATATGTAGACTGTCTCTGAGTGTGTGTATAATACGATATGTAGACTGTCTCTGAGTGTGTGTATAATACGATATGTAGACTGTCTCTGAGTGTGTGTATAATACGATATGTAGACTGTCTCTGAGTGTGTGTATAATACGATATGTAGACTGTCTCTGAGTGTGTGTATAATACGATATGTAGACTGTCTCTGAGTGTGTGTATAATACGATATGTAGACTGTCTCTGAGTGTGTGTATAATACGATATGTAGACTGTCTCTGAGTGTGTGTATAATGATATGTAGACTGTCTCTGAGTGTGTGTATAATACGATATGTAGACTGTCTCTGAGTGTGTGTATAATGACATGTAGACTGTCTCTGAGTGTGTGTATAATACGATATGTAGACTGTCTCTGAGTGTGTGTATAATGATATGCAGACTGTCTCTGAGTGTGTGTATAATACGATATGCAGACTGTCTCTGAGTGTGTGTATAATGATGTGTAGACTGTCTCTGAGTGTGTGTATAATACGATGTGTAGACTGTCTCTGAGTGTGTGTATAATACGATATGTAGACTGTCTCTGAGTGTGTGTATAATACGATATGTAGACTGTCTCTGAGTGTGTGTATAATAATATGCAGACTGTCTCTGAGTGTGTGTATAATACGATATGTAGACTGTCTCTGAGTGTGTGTATAATGATATGCAGACTGTCTCTGAGTGTGTGTATAATGACATGTAGACTGTCTCTGAGTGTGTGTATAATACGATATGTAGACTGTCTCTGAGTGTGTGTATAATACGACATGTAGACTGTCTCTGAGTGTGTGTATAATGATATTCAGACTGTCTCTGAGTGTGTGTATAATACGATATGTAGACTGTCTCTGAGTGTGTGTATAATACGACATGTAGACTGTCTCTGAGTGTGTGTATAATACGACATGTAGACTGTCTCTGAGTGTGTGTATAATGACATGTAGACTGTCTCTGAGTGTGTGTATAATACGATATGTAGACTGTCTCTGAGTGTGTGTATAATACGATATGTAGACTGTCTCTGAGTGTGTGTATAATGACATGTAGACTGTCTCTGAGTGTGTGTATAATGATGTGTAGACTGTCTCTGAGTGTGTGTATAATGATATGCAGGCTGTCTCTGAGTGTGTGTATAATGATATGCAGACTGTCTCTGAGTGTGTGTATAATGATATGCAGACTGTCTCTGAGTGTGTGTATAATGACATGTAGACTGTCTCTGAGTGTGTGTATAATGACATGTAGACTGTCTCTGAGTGTGTGTATAATACGATGTGTAGACTGTCTCTGAGTGTGTGTATAATACGATATGTAGACTGTCTCTGAGTGTGTGTATAATACGATATGTAGACTGTCTCTGAGTGTGTGTATAATAATATGCAGACTGTCTCTGAGTGTGTGTATAATACGATATGTAGACTGTCTCTGAGTGTGTGTATAATGATATGCAGACTGTCTCTGAGTGTGTGTATAATGACATGTAGACTGTCTCTGAGTGTGTGTATAATACGATATGTAGACTGTCTCTGAGTGTGTGTATAATACGACATGTAGACTGTCTCTGAGTGTGTGTATAATGATATGCAGACTGTCTCTGAGTGTGTGTATAATACGATATGTAGACTGTCTCTGAGTGTGTGTATAATATGACATGTAGACTGTCTCTGAGTGTGTGTATAATACGACATGTAGACTGTCTCTGAGTGTGTGTATAATGACATGTAGACTGTCTCTGAGTGTGTGTATAATACGATATGTAGACTGTCTCTGAGTGTGTGTATAATACGATATGTAGACTGTCTCTGAGTGTGTGTATAATAATATGCAGACTGTCTCTGAGTGTGTGTATAATACGATATGTAGACTGTCTCTGAGTGTGTGTATAATGACATGTAGACTGTCTCTGAGTGTGTGTATAATACGATATGTAGACTGTCTCTGAGTGTGTGTATAATGATATGCAGACTGTCTCTGAGTGTGTGTATAATGACATGTAGACTGTCTCTGAGTGTGTGTATAATGACATGTAGACTGTCTCTGAGTGTGTGTATAATACGATATGTAGACTGTCTCTGAGTGTGTGTATAATGACATGTAGACTGTCTCTGAGTGTGTGTATAATACGATGTGCAGACTGTCTCTGAGTGTGTGTATAATGACATGCAGACTGTCTCTGAGTGTGTGTATAATGACATGCAGACTGTCTCTGAGTGTGTGTATAATGATATGCAGACTGTCTCTGAGTGTGTGTATAATGATATGCAGACTGTCTCTGAGTGTGTGTATAATGACATGTAGACTGTCTCTGAGTGTGTGTATAATGATGTGCAGACTGTCTCTGAGTGTGTGTATAATACGATATGTAGACTGCAGTTGGAGTGTCTGTTCATACCAATGGAGGCTCCTCAGAGGAGGAACGGTAGAACCATCCTCCTCAGTGAATTTAATTTTTAAAAATTAAAAAGTGAATAAAAAATGTAGATTTGTTTTAGATAAAACTATACTAAATATATTCACTTCAACAAATAATTGATTAAAATACACTGTTTTGTAATGAAGGTCAACAGTGGCCTCAACAGCACTCTGTAGGGTAGCACCATGGTGTAGCAGGAGGACAGCTAGCTTCCGTCCTCCTCTGGGGTAGAATGAAGGTCTACACTGGCCTCAACAGCACTCTGTAGAGTAGCACCAGGGTGTAGCCGGAGGACAGCTAGCTTCTGTCCTCCTCTGGGGTACAATGAAGGTCTAGAGTAGCCTCAACAGCACTCTGTAGGGTAGCACCATGTTGTAGCCGGAGGACAGCTAGCTTCCATCCTCCTCTGGGTACAATGAAGGTCTACAGTAGCATCAACAGCACTCTGTAGGGTAGCACCATGGTGTAGCCGGAGGACAGCTAGCTTCCATCCTCCTCTGGGTACAATGAAGGTCAACAGTAACCTCAACAGCACTCTGTAGGGTAGCACCATGGTGTAGCCGGAGGACAGCTAGCTTCCATCCTCCTCTGGGTACAATGAAGGTCTACAGTAGCCTCAACAGCACTCTGTAGGGTAGCACCATGGTGTAGCCGGAGGGCAGCTAGCTTCCATCCTCCTCTGGGTACAATGAAGGTCTAGAGTAGCCTCAACAGCCCTCTGTAGGGTAGCACCATGGTGTAGCCGGAGGACAGCTAGCTTCCATCCTCCTCTGGGTACAATGAAGGTCAACAGTAGCCTCAACAGCACTCTGTAGGGTAGAACCATGGTGTAGCTGGAGGACAGATAGCTTCCATCCTCCTCTGGGTACAATGAAGGTCTAGAGTAGCCTCAACAGCACTCTGTAGGGTAGCACCATGGTGTAGCCGGAGGACAGCTAGCTTCCATCCTCCTCTGGCTACATTGACTTCAATTTTAAAAAACTAGGAGGCTCATGGTTCTCACCCCCCTTCCATAGACTTACAGAGTAATTATGAGGTTTAGGGTTAGGGTTAGGGTTAAGGTTAGGTTTAAGGTTAAGGTTAGTTTTAAGGTTAGGGTTCAAATCCGATTTTATGACTTTGTATTTGTGTCAGCTGGTGATCCACAGAGCTGCCTCCAGAACAACATTCAGAGTGAAACCTGCAGACTCTGAATGTTGTTCTGGAGGCAGCTCTGCAGACCAGACCTGGATGGTTAATCAAAACCACTCCACTGGGATCCATGTCTCACAGGCTACTCCTCAAATGACTCCCTTATTCCCTATGTAGTGCACTACTTTAGACCAGAGAACTATATACCCGGGTCAAAAGTAGTGCTGAATGAATAGAATAGGATGCCATTTGAGATTCAAGCCATGTCTCCATGTCAGGGTGTTTTGGTTATTGTTTAGCGATAGTGTACTGGAGAGGGTCATGTGATTGGGATGTGTTTAACATCTGACTAGATCATGTCAAGGTGGGAGGGGCAGGTGGTGGGGGGAGGGGTGGGTGGGTGAAGGGTTTAAAAGCCCTTGATGTTTGATATTCCTCCCCTCCCTTCCCTCACCCCTCCCCCTCTACAGGCCTGTTTGAAGGCAAATATATAGTTTTCCTCTTTTCTGTGAAACCACATACATCTATATATATACATATATATACTTTAATAAACTGATTTTTGAGGCTGGTAACTCTAATGAACTTATCCTCTGCAGAAGAGGTACCTCTGGTTCTTCCTTTCCTGTGACGGTCCTCATACGCACCAGTTTCATCATATCGCAGAAGAGGTACCTCTGGGTCTTCCTTTCCTGTGGCGGTCCTCATACGCACCAGTTTCATCATATCGCAGAAGAGGTACCTCTGGGTCTTCCTTTTCTGTGGCGGTCCTCGTGAGAACCAGTTTCATCATATCGCAGCAGATGTAAATGGGTCTTCCTTTCCTGTGGCGGTCCTCATGAGAACCAGTTTCATCATATCGCAGCAGAGGTAACTGGGTCTTCCTTTCCTGTGGCGGTCCTCATCAGAACCAGTTTCATCATATCGCAGCAGAGGTAACTGGGTCTTCCTTTCCTGTGGCGGTCCTCATCAGAGCCAGTTTCATCATATCGCAGCAGAGGTAACTGGGTCTTCCTTTCCTGTGGCGGTCCTCATGAGAACCAGTTTCATCATATCGCAGCAGAGGTAACTGGGTCTTCCTTTCCTGTGGCGGTCCTCATCAGAACCAGTTTCATCATATCGCAGCAGAGGTAACTGGGTCTTCCTTTCCTGTGGCGGTCCTCATCAGAGCCAGTTTCATCATATCGCAGCAGAGGTAACTGGGTCTTCCTTTCCTGTGGCGGTCCTCATGAGAACCAGTTTCATCATATCGCAGCAGAGGTAACTGAGTCTTCCTTTCCTGTGGCGGTCCTCATCAGAGCCAGTTTCATCATATCGCAGCAGAGGTAACTGAGTCTTCCTTTCCTGTGGCGGTCCTCATCAGAGCCAGTTTCATCATATCGCAGCAGAGGTAACTGGGTCTTCCTTTCCTGTGGCGGTCCTCATGAGAACCAGTTTCATCATATCGCAGCAGAGGTAACTGAGTCTTCCTTTCCTGTGGCGGTCCTCATCAGAGCCAGTTTCATCATATCGCAGCAGAGGTAACTGGTTCTTCCTTTCCTGTGGCGGTCGTCATGAGAACCAGTTTCATCATATCGCAGCAGAGGTAACTGGGTCTTCCTTTCCTGTGGCGGTCCTCATCAGAGCCAGTTTCATCATATCACAGCAGAGGTAACTGAGTCTTCCTTTCCTGTGGCGGTCCTCATCAGAACCAGTTTCATCATATCGCAGCAGAGGTAACTGGGTCTTCCTTTCCTGTGGCGGTCCTCATCAGAGCCAGTTTCATCATATCGCAGCAGAGGTAACTGGGTCTTCCTTTCCTGTGGCGGTCCTCATGAGAACCAGTTTCATCATATCGCAGCAGAGGTAACTGAGTCTTCCTTTCCTGTGGCGGTCCTCATCAGAGCCAGTTTCATCATATCGCAGCAGATGTAACTGGGTCTTCCTTTCCTGTGGCGGTCCTCATCAGAGCCAGTTTCATCATATCGCAGCAGAGGTAACTGGGTCTTCCTTTCCTGTGGCGGTCCTCATCAGAGCCAGTTTCATCATATCGCAGAAGAGGTAACTGGTTCTTCCTTTCCTGTGGCGGTCGTCATGAGAACCAGTTTCATCATATCGCAGCAGAGGTAACTGGGTCTTCCTTTCCTGTGGCGGTCCTCATCAGAGCCAGTTTCATCATATCACAGCAGAGGTAACTGAGTCTTCCTTTCCTGTGGCGGTCCTCATCAGAGCCAGTTTCATCATATCGCAGCAGAGGTAACTGGGTCTTCCTTTCCTGTGGCGGTCCTCATCAGAGCCAGTTTCATCATATCGCAGCAGATGTAACTGGGTCTTCCTTTCCTGTGGCGGTCCTCATCAGAGCCAGTTTCATCATATCGCAGCAGAGGTAACTGGGTCTTCCTTTCCTGTGGCGGTCCTCATCAGAGCCAGTTTCATCATATCGCAGAAGAGGTAACTGGTTCTTCCTTTCCTGTGGCGGTCGTCATGAGAACCAGTTTCATCATATCGCAGCAGAGGTAACTGGGTCTTCCTTTCCTGTGGCGGTCCTCATCAGAGCCAGTTTCATCATATCACAGCAGAGGTAACTGAGTCTTCCTTTCCTGTGGCGGTCCTCATCAGAGCCAGTTTCATCATATCGCAGCAGAGATAACTGGGTCTTCCTTTCCTGTGGCGGTCCTCATCAGAGCCAGTTTCATCAGAGCACTTGATGGTTTTTGGGACTGTAGTTGAAGAAACTTTCAAAGTTCCTGACATTTTCCGGATTAGCTGACTTTCATGTGTTAAAGTAATGATGGACTGTCGTTTCTCTTTGCTTATTTGAGCTGTTCTTGCCATAATATGGACTTGGTAGTTTACCACAGAGCTATCTTCTGTATACCACACAACACAAATGATTGGCTCAAACGCATTAGGAAGGAAAGAAATTCCACAAATACATTTTTAATTGAAATGCATCATGAAGCTGGTTGAGAGAATGCCAAGCAAAGAATCTCAAATATAAAAATATAAAATATATTTTCATTTGTTTAAACACTTTTTTTTGGTTACTACACGATTCCATGTGTGTTATTTCATAGTTTGATGATGTCTTCACTCTAATTCTACAATGTAGAAAATAGTAAAAATAAAGAAAAACCCTTAAATGAGTAGGTGTGTCCAAACTTTTGATTGGTACTGTATATATGGGGGGCAGACGTGTGAATAAGTGAGATGTAACAGACTGATGCAATTCGCAGAGAGACTATTATATGCACAAACCAGATGGGGAGAACTGCTTTAAAATCTCTCTCTCACACACACACACACACACACACACACACACACACACACACACACACACACACACACACACACACACACACACACACACACACACACACACACACACACACACACACACACACACACACACACACACACACACACACACACACACACACACACACACACACACACACACACACACACACACACACACACACACACACACACACACACACACACACACACACACACACACACACACACACACACACACACACACACACACACACACACACACACACACACACACACACACACACACACACACACACACACACACACACACACACACACACACACACACACACACACACACACACACACACACACACACACACACACACACACACACACACACACACACACACACACACACACACACACACACACACACACACACACACACACACACACACACACACACACACACACACACACACACAGTCTGAGCCAGGGATATATACGATCCTCCTTAGAGATATGTTACATCTGTGTTTCTTTTCTCTATTCACTATTCTATTCAGTGTCCTATTCGTTATTCCATTCACTATTCTAATTCACTATTCTATTCACTATCCTATTCGTTATTCCATTCACTATTCTAATTCACTATTCTATTCACTGTCCTATTCGTTATTCCATTCACTATTCCATTCCCTATTATAATTCACTATTCTATTCACTATTCCATTCTCTGTCCTATTCACTATTCTATTCACTATTCTATTCACTATCCTATTCACTATTCCATTCACTTTCCTGTTCACTATTCCATTCACTATCCTATTCACTATTCCATTCACTATTCCATTCACTATTCTACTCACTATTCCATTCACTATTCTATTCACTATTCTATTCACTATTTCATTCACTATTCTATTCACTATCCTATTCACTATTCCATTCACTATTCCATTCACTATTCCATTCACTATTCCATTCACTATCCTATTCACTATTCCATTCACTATTCTAATCACTATTCCATTCACTATTCTATTCACTATCCTATTCACTATTCCATTCACTGTCCTATTCGCTATTCCATTCACTATTCAAATTCACTATTCTAATTGACTATTCTAATCCACTATTCTATTCACTATTCCATTCACTGTCCTATTCACTATTCCATTCACTATTCCATTCACTATTCTATTCACTATCCTATTCACTATTCCATTCACTATCCTATTCACTATTCCATTCACTTTCCTATTCACTATTCCATTCACTATCCTATTCACTATTCCATTCACTATTCCATTCACTATTCCATTCACTATTCCATTCACTATTCTATTCACTATCCTATTCACTATTCCGTTCACTATTCTATTCACTATTCCATTGACTATTCTATTCACTATCCTAATCACTATTCCATTCACTATTCCATTCACTATTCCATTCACTATCCTATTCACTATTCCATTCACTATTCTATTCACTATTCCATTCACTATTCTATTCACTATTCCATTCACTATTCAAATTCACTATTCTAATTCACTATTCTAATTCACTATTCTATTCACTATTCCATTCACTGTCCTATTCGCTATTCCATTCACTATTCTATTCACTATTCTATTCACTATCCTATTCACTATTCTATTCACTATCCTATTCACTATTCCATTCACTTTCCTGTTCACTATTCCATTCACTATCCTATTCACTATTCCATTCACTATTCCATTCACTATTCTACTCACTATTCCATTCACTATTCTATTCACTATTCTATTCACTATTTCATTCACTATTCTATTCACTATCCTATTCACTATTCCATTCACTATTCCATTCACTATTCCATTCACTATCCTATTCACTATTCCATTCACTATTCTAATCACTATTCCATTCACTATTCTATTCACTGTCCTATTCACTGTCCTATTCACTATCCTATTCACTATTCCATTCGCTATTCTATTCACTATTCTATTCACTATCCTATTCACTATCATATTCACTATCCCATTCACTGTCCTATTCGCTATTCCATTCACTATTCAAATTCACTATTCTAATTCACTATTCTATTCACTGTCCTATTCGCTATTCCATTCACTATTCCATTCACTATTCTATTCACTATCCTATTCACTATTCCATTCACTATTCCATTCACTATTCCATTCACTATTCCATTCACTATTCTGTCCACTATCCTATTCACTATTCTATTCACTATTCTATTCACTATTCCATTCACTATTCTATTCACTATTCCATTCACTATTCTATTCACTGTCCTATTCACTGTCCTATTCACTATCCTATTCACTATTCTATTCACTGTCCTATTCACTATTCCATTCACTATTCCATTCACTATTCCATTCACTATTCCATTCACTATTCTATCCACTATCCTATTCACTATTCTATTCACTATTCTATTCACTATTCCATTCACTATTCTATCCACTATCCTATTCACTATTCTATTCACTGTCCTATTCACTATTCTATTCACTATCCTATTCACTATTCTATTCACTATCCTATTCACTATTCTATTCACTATTCCATTCACTATTCCATTCACTATTCCATTCACTATTCTATCCACTATCCTATTCACTATTCTATTCACTATTCTATTCACTATTCCATTCACTATTCTATCCACTATCCTATTCACTATTCTATTCACTGTCCTATTCACTATTCTATTCACTATCCTATTCACTATTCTACTCACTATTCTATTCACTATTCCATTCACTATTATTTAAAAAATGTGCTCGGCATGGCTGACCATCATAATAGTGAACTTATCTGATATTTTCTGTGAATGTTTCCGGAAAGAACAAAAGAAGTAGAAAGACCTTTCCTCCTTAGAGATATGTTACATCATACATATGTTTAGTAGAAAGACCTTTCCTCCTTAGAGATATGTTACATCTGTGTTTCCTCATCACACTTCATCATACGTGTTTTTTCTTCATATGTTTTTTTACCGTTTAGCTTTACAATATTAACATGGACCCAGGAGGACCCTCTGCTCTCTGCTCTCTCAGCTCTCTCTGCACTGCTCTCTGATCTCTCAGCTCTCTCAGCTCCCTGCTCTGATCTCTCAGCTCTCTCTGCTCTGCTCTCTGCTCTCTCAGCTCTCTCAGCTCCCTGCTCTGCTCTCAGCTCTCTCAGCTCCCTGCTCTGCTTTCTCAGCTCCCTGCTCTCTGCTCTGCTTTCTCAGCTCTCTCTGCTCTCTCAGCTCTCTCTACTCTCTGCTCTGGTCTCTATGCTCTCTCAGCTCTCTCTTCTCTCTCAGCTCTCTCTGCTGTCTCTGCTCTCTCAGCTCTCTCTGCTCTCTCAGCTCTCTCAGCTCTCTCTGCTCTCTCAGCTCTCTCAACTCTCTCTGCTCTCTGCTCTCTATGATCTCTCACCTCTCTCACCTCTCTCTGCTCTCTCAGTTCTCTCTCCTCTCTCAGCGCTCTCTGCTCTCTCAGCTCTCTCTGCACTGCTCTCTGCTCTCTCAGCTCTCTCAGCTCCCTGCTCTGCTCTCTCAGCTCTCTCTGCTCTGCTCTCTGCTCTCTCAGCTCTCTCAGCTCCCTGCTCTGCTCTCAGCTCTCTCAGCTCCCCGCTCTGCTTTCTCAGCTCCCTGCTCTCTGCTCTGCTTTCTCAGCTCTCTCTGCTCTCTCAGCCTCTCTGCTCTCTCTGCTCTCTCAGCTCTCTCAGCTCTCTCTACTCTCTGCTCTGGTCTCTATGCTCTCTCAGCTCTCTCTGCTCTCTCAGCTCTCTCTGCTCTCTCTGCTCTCCCAGCTCTCTCTGCTCTCTCAGCTCTCTCAACTCTCTCTGCTCTCTGCTCTCTATGCTCTCTCACCTCTCTCACCTCTCTCTGCTCTCTCAGTTCTCTCTCCTCTCTCAGCTCTCTCAGCTCTCTCTACTCTCTGCTCTGCTCTCTCTGCTCTCTCAACTCTCTCTGCTCTCTCAACTCTCTCTGCTCTCTGCTCTCTATGCTCTCTCTGCTCTCTCACCTCTCTCTGCTCTCTCAGCTCTCTCGCCTCTCTCAGCTCTCTCTGCTCTCTCAGCTCTCTCTGCTCTGCTCTCTCTGCTCTCTCAGCTCTTTCAGCTCTCTCTACTCTCTGCTCTGCTATCTCAGCTCTCCCAGCTCTCTCTGCTATCTCAGCTCTCTCTGCTCTCTCAGCTCTCTTTGCCCTCTCTGCTCTCTCAGCTCTCTCAGCTCTCTCTACTCTCTGCTCTGGTCTCTATGCTCTCTCAGCTCTCTCTGCTCTCTCAGCTCTCTCTGCTGTCTCTGCTCTCTCAGCTCTCTCTGCTCTCTCAGCTCTCTCAGCTCTCTCTGCTCTCTCAGCTCTCTCAACTCTCTCTGCTCTCTGCTCTCTATGATCTCTCACCTCTCTCACCTCTCTCTGCTCTCTCAGTTCTCTCTCCTCTCTCAGCGCTCTCTGCTCTCTCAGCTCTCTCTGCACTGCTCTCTGCTCTCTCAGCTCTCTCAGCTCCCTGCTCTGCTCTCTCAGCTCTCTCTGCTCTGCTCTCTGCTCTCTCAGCTCTCTCAGCTCCCTGCTCTGCTCTCAGCTCTCTCAGCTCCTGCTCTGCTTTCTCAGCTCCCTGCTCTCTGCTCTGCTTTCTCAGCTCTCTCTGCTCTCTCAGCTCTCTCTGCTCTCTCTGCTCTCTCAGCTCTCTCAGCTCTCTCTACTCTCTGCTCTGGTCTCTATGCTCTCTCAGCTCTCTCTGCTCTCTCAGCTCTCTCTGCTCTCTCTGCTCTCCCAGCTCTCTCTGCTCTCTCAGCTCTCTCAACTCTCTCTGCTTTCTGCTCTCTATGCTCTCTCACCTCTCTCACCTCTCTCTGCTCTCTCAGTTCTCTCTCCTCTCTCAGCTCTCTCTGCTCTCTCAGCTCTCTCTACTCTCTGCTCTGCTCTCTCTGCTCTCTCAACTCTCTCTGCTCTCTCAACTCTCTCTGCTCTCTGCTCTCTATGCTCTCTCTGCTCTCTCACCTCTCTCTGCTCTCTCAGCTCTCTCTCCTCTCTCAGCTCTCTCTGCTCTCTCAGCTCTCTCTGCTCTGCTCTCTCTGCTCTCTCAGCTCTTTCAGCTCTCTCTACTCTCTGCTCTGCTATCTCAGCTCTCCCAGCTCTCTCTGCTATCTCAGCTCTCTCTGCTCTCTCAGCTCTCTTTGCCCTCTCTGCTCTCTCAGCTCTCTCAGCTCTCTCTGCTCTCTGCTCTGCTATCTCTGCTCTGCTATCTCTGCTCTCTGCTCTGCTCTCTCAGCTCTCTCAGCTCTCTTTGCCCTCTCTGCTCTCTCAGCTCTCTCTGCTCTCTGCTCTGCTATCTCTGCTCTGCTGTCTCTGCTCTCTGCTCTGCTCTCTCAGCTCTCTCAGCTCTCTTTACCCTCTCTGCTCTCTCAGCTCTCTGCTCTGCTCTCTGCTCTGCTCTCTCAGCTCTCTCTGCTCTCTGGTGTAATCATCTCTACCTGGTTTGGTTTACCAGCCTGCTGACCCTGGATCACAATCTCCAGGCCTTTCCAGAGGGAAGGGGGGATGGCACTTCTGTTATCTCAAAGTACCTTTTAATAGTAGTGGGAGGAATGGAGGGAGGGATGGAAGGAGGGTTGGAGGGATGGAGGAATGTGGGATGGGGGAATCGAGGAATGGAGGGAGGGAGGATTGGAGGGAGAGATGGTAGGAGGATTGGAGGGATGGAGGGAGGAATGTGGGAGGGAGGAATGGAGGGAGGGATGGGAAGGAGGAATGGAAGGAGAAATGGAGGGAGGGAGGAATGGAAGGAGGAATGGACGGAGGGATGGACGGAGGGATGGAAGGAGGAATGGAGGGAGGGAGGAATGGAGGTAGGGATGAATGGAAGGAGGAATGAGGGAGGAATAAATGGAGGGAGGATGGAGGGAGGAATGGAAGGAGGGAGGAATGGAGTGAGGATTGAAGGAGGGATGGATGGAAGGAAGGAGGGATGGAGGGAGTAATGGAGGGAGGGTTGGAGGGAGGAATGTGGGAGGGATGAATGGAAGGAAGGAGTGATGGAGGGAAGAATGGAGGGAGGGTTGGAGGGAGGAATGTGGGAGGGATGAATGGAGGTAGGGAGGGATGGATGGAAGGAGGGTTGGAGGAATGGAGGAATGGAGGGAGGAATGGAGGGAGGGAGGGAGTAATGGAGGGAGGGAGGGAGTAATGGAGGGACAGATAAATGGATGAATGGAGAAATGTGGGAGGGAGGAATGAAGAGAGAAAATAAGGAATGGAGGGAGAGGTGGGTGGAGGAATTGAGGGAGGAAAGGAATTGAGGGAGAGGTGCTAGGAGGAATGGAGGTAGGAAGGAATGGAATGATGAAGGTAGGAATTGAGGGAGGGATGGAGGAATGGAAGAATGGAGGGAGGGAGGGGAGAATGGAGGAAGGGAGTGAGTGATGGTGGGTGGAACAGAGGGAGTGATGGAGGGAGGAATAGTTGGAGGAAGGGATGGAGGGAGAAGAAGTGGGAGGGAGGGATGGAGGGAGGGCTGGAGTAATGGAAGGAGACATGGAGGGAGGGAGTAATGGAGGGAGGGAGGAATGGAGGGATGGAAGAAGGGAGAAATGGAGGAATGAAGGGAGAAATGGAGGGAGGGAGGAACAGAGGGAGGGAGGGACAGATGGAGAGGTAAGGGGAGATAGTGGGTGGAATAGTGGGAGGGAGAAATGGAGGGAAGGATGGAGGGGATGAGGGAGGAATGGAGGGAGGAATGGAGGGAGGAATGGAGGGAGGAATGGGGGGATGAATGGGGGAGGAATGGAGGACTGGGGAGGAATGGAGTAATGGAGGGAGGAATAGAGTAATGGAGGGAGGAATGGAGTAATGAAGGGAGGAATGGAGGAATGGAGGAATGGAGGGAGGAATGGAGGAATGGAGGGAGGAATTGGGGGAGGAATGGAGGAATGGAGGGAGAAATGGGGGAGGAATGGAGTAATGGGGGAGGAATGGAGGGAGGAATGGAGGAATGGGGGGGAGGGATGGAGGGAAGAATGGGGGGAGGAATGGAGGAATGGAGGAAGGAATGGAGGGAGGAATGGAGTAATGGAGGGAGGAATGGAGTAATGGAGGGAGGAATGGAGGAATGGAGGGAGGAATGGAGTAATGGAAGGAGGAATGGAGTAATGGGCGAGGAATGGAGGGATGGAGGGGGAATGGAGGGAGGAATGGGGGGGAGGAATGGAGGAATGGAGGGAGGAAGGGAGTAATGGAGGGAGGAATGGGGAGAGGAATGGAGTAATGGAGGGAGGAATGGAGGGAGGAATGGAGTAATGGAGGGAGGAATGGAGGAATGGAGGGAGGAATGGAGTAATGGAAGGAGGAATGGAGTAATGGAGGGAGGAATGGAGGGATGGAGGGAGGAATGGAGGAGGAATGGGGGAGGAATGGAGGAATGGAGGGAGGAATGGAGAAATGGAGGGAGGAATGGGGAGAGGAATGGAGTAATGGAGGGAGGAATGGAGGGAGGAATGGAGGGAGGAATGGAGTAATGCAAGGAGGAATGGAGTAATCGAGGGAGGAATGGAGGGATGGAGGGAGGAATGGAGGAATGGGGGGAGGAATGGAGTAATGGAGGGAGGAATGGAGTAATGGAGGGAGGAATGGAGGAATGGGGGAGGAATGGAGGGAGGATTGGAGGAATGGGGGAGGAATTGAGTAATGGAGGGAGGACTGGAGTAATGGAGGGAGGAATGGAGGAATGGGGAGGAATGGAGGGAGGAATGGAGGAATGGAGGGAGGAATAGAGTAATGGAGGGAGGAATGGAGTAATGAAGGGAGGAATGGAGGAATGGAGGAATGGAGGGAGGAATGGAGGAATGGAGGGAGGAATGGAGGAATGGAGGGAGGAATGGAGGGAGGAATTGGGGGAGGAATGGAGGAATGGAGGGAGGAATGGAGGGAGGAATGGAGTAATGGGGGAGGAATGGAGTAATGGGGGGAGGAATGGAGGGAGGAATGGAGGAATGGGGGGAGGGATGGAGGAAAGAATGGGGGAGGAATGGAGGAATGGAGGAAGGAATGGAGGGAGGAATGGAGTAATGGAGGGAGGAATGGAGGGAGGATTGGAGTAATGGAGGGAGGAATGGAGGGAGGAATGGAGTAATGGAGGGAGGAATGGGGGAGGAATGGAGGCAGTAATGGAGGGAGGAATGGGGAGGAATGGAGGAGTAATGGGGGAGGAATGGAGGGAGTAATGGAGGGAGGAATGGGGAGGAATGGAGTAATGGAGGGAGGAATGGGGAGGAATGGAGTAATGGAGGGAGGAATGGAGTAATGGAGGGAGGGAGTAATGGAGGGAGGGAGAAATGGAGGGATGGAAGAAGGGAGAAATGGAGGAATGAAGGGAGAAATGGAGGGAGGGAGGAACAGAGGGAGGGAGGGACAGATGGAGGGGTAAGGGGAGATAGTGGGTGGAATAGTGGGAGGGAGAAACGGAGGGAAGGATGGAGGGAGGGAGGTAGGGATGAGGGAGGAATGGAGGGAGGAATGGAGGGAGGAATGGAGTAATGGAGGAATGGAGGGAGGAATGGAGGGAGGAATGGCGGGAGGAATGGAGGGATGGAGGGAGGAATGGAGGGAGGAATGGGGGGAGGAATGGAGGAATGGAGGGAGGAATGGAGTAATGGAGGGAGGAATGGGGAGAGGAATGGAGTAATGGAGGGAGGAATGGAGGGAGGAATGGAGTAATGGAGGGAGGAATGGAGGAATGGAGGGAGGAATGGAGTAATGGAAGGAGGAATGGAGTAATGGAGGGAGGAATGGAGGGATGGAGGGAGGAATGGAGGGAGGAATGGGGGGAGGAATGGAGGAATGGAGGGAGGAATGGAGTAATGGAAGGAGGAATGGAGTAATGGAGGGAGGAATGGAGGGATGGAGGGAGGAATGGAGGGAGGAATGGGGGAGGAATGGAGGAATGGAGGGAGGAATAGAGTAATGGAGGGAGGAATGGGGAGAGGAATGGAGTAATGGAGGGAGGAATGGAGGGAGGAATGGAGGGAGGAATGGAGTAATGCAAGGAGGAATGGAGTAATGGAGGGAGGAATGGAGGAATGGGGGGGGAGGAATGGAGGGAGGAATGGAGGAATGGGGGAGGAATGGAGTAATGAAGGGAGGACTGGAGTAATGGAGGGAGGAATGGAGGAATGGAGGGAGGAATAGAGTAATGGAGGGAGGAATGGAGTAATGAAGGGAGGAATGGAGGAATGGAGGAATGGAGGGAGGAATGGAGGGAGGAATGGAGGGAGGAATTGGGGGAGGAATGGAGGAATGGAGGGAGAAATGGAGGGAGGAATTGAGTAATGGGGGAGGAATGGAGTAATGGGGGAGGAATGGAGGGAGGAATGGAGGAATGGGGGAGGGATGGAGGGAAGAATGGGGGAGGAATGGAGGAAGGAATGGAGGGAGGAATGGAGTAATGGAGGGAGTAATGGAGGGAGGAATGGAGTAATGGAGGGAGGAATGGAGGGAGGAATGGAGTAATGGAGGGAGGAATGGGGGAGGAATGGAGGGAGTAATGGAGGGAGAAATGGGGAGGAATGGTGGGAGTAATGGAGGGAGGAATGGGGAGGAATGGAGTAATGGAGGGAGGAATGGGGGAGGAATGGAGTAATGGAGGGAGGACTGGAGTAATGGAGGGAGGAATGGAGGAATGGGGGGAGGAATGGAGGGAGGAATGGAGGAGGAATGGAGTAATGGAGGGAGGAATGGAGGGAGGAATGGAGTAATGGAGGGAGGAATGGAGGGAGGAATGGAGTAATGGAGGGAGGAATGGGGGAGGTATGGAGGGAGTAATGGGGAGGAATGGAGGGAGTAATGGAGGGAGGAATGGGGGAGGAATGGAGTAATGGAGGGAGGAATGGGGGGAGGAATGGAGTAATGGAGGGAGGAATGGAGGGAGGAATGGAGGAATGGGGGGAGGAATGGAGGGGAGGAATGGAGGGAGGAATGGAGTAATGGAGGGAGGAATGGAGGGAGGAATGGAGTAATGGAGGGAGGAATGGAGGGAGGAATGGAGTAATGGAGGGAGGAATGGGGGAGGTATGGAGGGAGTAATGGGGAGGAATGGAGGGAGTAATGGAGGGAGGAATGGGGGAGGAATGGAGTAATGGAGGGAGGAATGGGGGAGGAATGGAGTAATGGAGAGGGAGGAATGGAGGGAGGAATGGAGTAATGGAGGGAGGAATGGGGGAGGTATGGAGGGAGTAATGGGGGAGGAATGGAGGGAGTAATGGAGGGAGGAATGGGGAGGAATGGAGTAATGGAGGGAGGAATGGGGGAGGAATGGAGTAATGGAGGGAGGAATGGAGGGAGGAATGGAGTAATGGAGGGAGGAGAAATGGAGGGATGGAAGAAGGAGAAATGGAGGAATGAAGGGAGAAATGGAGGGAGGGAGGAACAGAGGGAGGGAGGGACAGATGGAGGGGTAAGGGGAGATAGTGGGTGGAATAGTGGGAGGGAGAAACGGAGGGAAGGATGGAGGGAGGGAGGTAGGGATGAGGGAGGAATGGCGGGAGGAATGGAGGGATGGAGGGAGGAATGGAGGGAGGAATGGAGTAATGGAGGGAGGAATGGGGGAGGAATGGAGGGAGTAATGGAGGGAGAAATGGGGGAGGAATGGTGGGAGTAATGGAGGGAGGAATGGGGGAGGAATGGAGTAATGGAGGGAGGAATGGGGGAGGAATGGAGTAATGGAGGGAGGACTGGAGTAATGGAGGGAGGAATGGAGGAATGGGGGAGGAATGGAGGGAGGAATGCAGGGAGGAATGGAGTAATGGAGGGAGGAATGGAGGGAGGAATGGAGTAATGGAGGGAGGAATGGAGGGAGGAATGGGGGAGGTATGGAGGGAGTAATGGGGAGGAATGGAGGGAGTAATGGAGGGAGGAATGGAGGAATGGAGTAATGGAGGGAGGAATGGGGGAGGAATGGAGTAATGGAGGGAGGAATGGAGGGAGGAATGGAGGAATGGGGGAGGAATGGAGGGAGGAATGGAGGGAGGAATGGAGTAATGGAGGGAGGAATGGAGGGAGGAATGGAGTAATGGAGGGAGGAATGGAGGGAGGAATGGAGTAATGGAGGGAGGAATGGGGGAGGTATGGAGGGAGTAATGGGGGAGGAATGGAGGGAGTAATGGAGGGAGGAATGGGGGAGGAATGGAGTAATGGAGGGAGGAATGGGGGGAGGAATGGAGTAATGGAGGGAGAAATGGAGGGAGGAATGGAGTAATGGAGGGAGGGAGTAATGGAGGGAGGGAGAAATGGAGGGATGGAAGAAGGGAGAAATGGAGGAATGAAGGGAGAAATGGAGGGAGGGAGGAACAGAGGGAGGGAGGGACAGATGGAGGGGTAAGGGGAGATAGTGGGTGGAATAGTGGGAGGGAGAAACGGAGGGAAGGATGGAGGGAGGGAGGTAGGGATGAGGGAGGAATGGCGGGAGGAATGGAGGGATGGAGGGAGGAGGAATGGAGGGAGGAATGGAGTAATGGGGGGAGGAATGGGGGAATGGGGGAGGAATGGAGTAATGGGGGAGGAATGGAGTAATGGAGGGAGGAATGGAGGAATGGAGGGAGGAATGGAGGACTGGGGGAGGAATGGGGGAGGAATGGAGGGAGGAATGGAGTAATGGAGGGAGTAATGGAGGGGGAATGGAGGAATGGGGGAGGAATGGAGTAATTGAGGGAGGAATGGAGGGAGGAATGGAGTAATTGAGCGAGGAATGGAGCGAGGAATGGAGGAATGGGGGAGGAATGGAGTAATGGAGGGAGGAATGGAGGGAGGAATGGAGGAATGGGGGAGGGATGGAGGGAAGAATGGGGGAGGAATGGAGGAATGGAGGAAGGAATGGAGGGAGGAATGGAGGAGGAATGGAGTAATGGAGGGAGGAATGGAGGGAGGAATGGAGTAATGGAGGGAGGAATGGGGAGGAATGGAGTAATGGAGGGAGGAATGGAGGGAGGAATGGAGGAATGGGGAGGGATGGAGGAAGAATGGGGGGAGGAATGGAGGAATGGAGGAAGGAATGGAGGGAGGAATGGAGTAATGGAGGGAGGAATGGAGGGAGGAATGGAGGGAGGAATGGAGTAATGGAGGGAGGAATGGAGGGAGGAATGGAGTAATGGAGGGAGGAATGGGGAGGAATGGAGGGAGTAATGGAGGGAGAAATGGGGGAGGAATGGTGGGAGTAATGGAGGGAGGAATGGGGGAGGAATGGAGTAATGGAGGGAGGAATGGGGGAGGAATGGAGTAATGGAGGGAGGACTGGAGTAATGGAGGGAGGAATGGAGGAATGGGGGAGGAATGGAGGGAGGAATGGAGGGAGGAATGGAGTAATGGAGGGAGGAATGGAGGGAGGAATGGAGTAATGGAGGGAGGAATGGAGGGAGGAATTGAGTAATGGAGGGAGGAATGGGGGAGGTATGGAGGGAGTAATGGGGGAGGAATGGAGGGAGTAATGGAGGGAGGAATGAGGGAGGAATGGAGTAATGGAGGGAGGAATGGGGGAGGAATGGAGTAATGGAGGGAGGAATGGAGGGAGGAATGGAGTAATGGAGGGAGGGAGTAATGGAGGGAGGGAGAAATGGAGGGATGGAAGAAGGGAGAAATGGAGGAATGAAGGGAGAAATGGAGGGAGGGAGGAACAGAGGGAGGGAGGGACAGATGGAGGGGTAAGGGGAGATAGTGGGTGGAATAGTGGGAGGGACAAACGGAGGGAAAGATGGAGGGAGGGAGGTAGGGATGAGGGAGGAATGGCGGGAGGAATGGAGGGATGGAGGGAGGAATGGAGGGAGGAATGGAGGGAGGAATGGAGTAATGGGGGAGGAATGGGGGAATGGGGGAGGAATGGAGTAATGGGGGAGGAATGGAGTAATGGAGGGAGGAATGCAGTAATTGAGGGAGGAATGGAGCGAGGAATGGAGAAATGGGGGGAGGAATGGAGTAATGGAGGGAGGAATGGAGGGAGGAAAGGAGGAATGGGGGAGGAATGGAGTAATGGAGGGAGGAATGGATGGAGGAAAGGAGGGAGGAATGGGGGAGGAATGGAGGAATGGGGGAGGAATGGGACTGAGGAATGGAGTAATGGAGGGAGGAATGGAGGAATGGGGGTGGAATGGAGTAATGGGGGAGGAATGGAGTAATTGAGGGAGGAATGGAGTAATGGAGGGAGGAATGGAGGAATGGAGTAATTGAGGGCGGAATGGAGGGAGGAATGGAGGAATGGGGGGAGGAATGGAGGGAGGAAAGGAGTAATTGAGGGAGGAATGGAGGGAGGATTGGAGTAATTGAGGGAGGAATGGAGGGAGGAATGGAGGAATGGGGGGAGGAATGGAGTAATTGAGGGAGGAATGGAGTAATTGAGGGAGGAATGGAGTGAGGAATGGAGTAATTGAGGGAGGAATGGAGCGAGGAATGGAGGAATGGGGGAGGAACGGAGTAATTGAGGGAGGAATGGAGGGAGGAATGGAGGAATGGGGGGAGGAATGGAGGGAGGAATGGAGTAATTGAGGGAGGAATGGAGGGAGGAATGGAGGAATGGGGGAGGAATGGAGTAATGGAGGGAGGAATGGAGTAATGGAGGGAGGAATGGAGTAATGGAGGGAGGAATGGAGGAATGGAGGGAGGAATGGAGGACTGGGGGGAGGAATGGAGGGAGGAATGGAGTAATGGAGGGAGTAATGGAGGGGGGAATGGAGGAATGGGGGAGGAATGGAGTAATTGAGGGAGGAATGGAGTAATGGAGGGAGGAATGGAGGGAGGAATGGAGGAATGGGGAGGAATGGAGTAATTGAGGGAGGAATGGAGTAATTGAGGGAGGAATGGAGTAATGGAGGGAGGAATGGAGCGAGGAATGGAGGAATGGGGAGGAATGGAGTAATTGAGGGAGGAATGGAGTAATTGAGGGAGGAATGGAGTAATGGAGGGAGGAATGGAGTAATTGAGGGAGGAATGGAGCGAGGAATGGAGGAATGGGGGAGGAATGGAGGGAGGAATGGGGAGGAATGGAGTAATGGAGGGAAGAATGGAGGGAGGAATGGAGGGAGGAATGGGGGAAAATGGGGGAGGAATGGAGGGAGGAATGGCGTAATGAGGGAGGAATGGAGTAGTGGAGGGATGGGGGAAGAATGGAGTAATGGAGGGAGGAATGGAGTAATTGAGGGAGGAATGGAGGAGGAATGGAGTAATGGAGGGAGGAATGGAGTAATGGAGGGAGGAATGGAGCAATGGAGGAATGGGGGGAGGAATGGAGGGAGGAATGGAGGGAGGAATTGGGGGAGGAATGGGGGAGGAAAGGAGGAATGGAGGGAGGAATGGAGTAATGGAGGGAGGAATGGAGTAATGGAGGGAGGAATGGAGGAATGGGGGAGGAATGGAGTAATGGAGGGAGGAATGGGGTAATGGAGGGAGGAATGGAGCGAGGAATGGAGGAATGGGGGGGAGGAATGGGGAGGAATGGAGTAATGGAGGGAGGAATGGAGGGAGGAATGGAGTAATGGAGGGAGGAATGGAGGGAGGAATGGAGTAATGGAGGGAGGAATGGAGGGGGGGAATGGAGTAATGGAGGGAGGAATGGAGGGAGGAATGGAGTAATGGAGGGAGGAATGGAGGGAGGAATGGAGTAATGGAGGGAGGAATGGAGTAATGGAGGGAGGAATGGAGTAATGGAGGGAGGAATGGAGCGAGGAATGGAGGAATGGGGAGGAATGGAGTAATTGAGGGAGGAATGGAGTAATTGAGGGAGGAATGGAGTAATGGAGGGAGGAATGGAGTAATTGAGGGAGGAATGGAGCGAGAAATGGAGGAATGGGGGGAGGAATGGAGTAATGGAGGGAGGAATGGAGGAATGGGGAGGAATGGAGTAATGGAGGGAAGAATGGAGGGAGGAATGGAGGGAGGAATGGGGGAAAATGGGGGGAGGAATGGAGGGAGGAATGGCGTAATGAGGGAGGAATGGAGTAGTGGAGGGATGGGGGGAAGAATGGAGTAATGGAGGGAGGAATGGAGTAATTGAGGGAGGAATGGAGGGAGGAATGGAGTAATGGAGGGAGGAATGGAGTAATGGAGGGAGGAATGGAGGAATGGAGGAATGGGGGAAGAATGGAGGGAGGAATGGAGGGAGGAATTGGGGGAGGAATGGGGGAGGAAAGGAGGAATGGAGGGAGGAATGGAGTAATGGAGGGAGGAATGGAGTAATGGAGGGAGGAATGGAGGAATGGGGGAGGAATGGAGTAATGGAGGGAGGAATGGAGTAATGGAGGGAGGAATGGAGCGAGGAATGGAGGAATGGGGGGAGGAATGGAGCGAGGAATGGAGGAATGGGGGGAGGAATGGGGGGAGGAATGGAGTAATGGAGGGAGGAATGGAGGGAGGAATGGAGTAATGGAGGGAGGAATGGAGGGAGGAATGGAGTAATGGAGGGAGGAATGGAGGGAGGAATGGAGTAATGGAGGGAGGAATGGAGGGAGGAATGGAGTAATGGAGGGAGGAATGGAGGGAGGAATGGAGTAATGGAGGGAGGAATGGAGTAATGGAGGGAGGAATGGAGCGAGGAATGGAGTAATGGAGGGAGGAATGGCGTAATGAGGGAGGAATGGAGGGAGGAATGGAGTAATGGAGGGAGGAATGGAGGGAGGAATGGAGGAATGGAGGGAGGAATGGAGTAATGGAGGGAGGAATGGAGGAATGAAATTCTCTCCAGGTAGGAAACTGGACCCCTACCAGTTCGAAGAGTGGTTGGGAACCTAAAATTCTGTCATGTCTCAGTGACATAACTCAGTTGTTCAAGGTAAACAATCTTCACACTCATTTGATCACCAACTGCCCCGCAAGGTTGTGTGAAGTCACCTGTCCTTGTCACGCCCTGACCATAGAGAGCCTTCATTTCTATGGTGGAGTAGGTCAGGGCGTGGCCTGGGGGGTTAGTCTAGTTTATATTTTCTATGTGGGGTTCTAGTTTTGTTTTCTATGTTGGTGATTGTTATGATTCCCAATTAGAGGCAGCTGGTAATCGTTGTCTCTAATTGGGGATCATATTTAAGTAGCATTTTTTCCACTTGTATTTATGGGGTCTTGAGTTAGTGCACGTAGCATCTTTGTAGTCACGGTTTGTTGTTAGTTTATTGTTTATTGTTTTGTTTTGTTAAGTTTCACTTTCAATAAATGATGTGGAACTCTCCGTCTCTACAAACGAACGTGACAGTCCTTTTCATTTCGTATACCAATGATTACACCTGTCCAAACACTAAACATCACATCATTCACATCATCACATCCTCCGATGACTCCTTCCTGCTGGCCCTTCCCTCCTGCTGGACTAGTAGCCTAGTGGTTAGAGCGTTGGACTAGTAACCAGCAGGTAGCCTAGTGGTTAGAGCGTTGGACTAGTAACCAGCAGGTAGCCTAGTGGTTAGAGCGTTGGGCCAGTAACCAGCAGGTAGCCTAGTGGTTAGAGCGTTGGACTAGTAACCAGCAGGTATCCTAGTGGTTAAAGCGTTGGACTAGTAACCAGCAGGTAGCCTAGTGGTTAGAGTGTTGGGTCAGTAACCAGCAGGTAGCCTAGTGGTTAGAGCGTTGGACTAGTAACCAGCAGGTAGCCTAGTGGTTAGAGCGTTGGGCTAGTAACCAGCAGGTAGCCTAGTGGTTAGAGCGTTGGACTAGTAACCAGCAGGTAGCCTAGTGGTTAGAGCGTTGGACTAGTAACCAGCAGGTATCTTAGTGGTTAGAGCGTTGGACTAGTAACCACAAGGTTGCAAATTCAAATCCCTGAGCTGACAAGGTACAAATCTGTCGTTCTTGCCCCTGAAGAGGCAGTTAACCCACTGTTCCTAGGCCGTCATTGAAAATAAGAATTGTTCTGAACTGACTTGCCAGTTAAATAAAGGTAAAATAATAATAACAACTGTTATTACTGTTACAAAGCTCCCCTCTAGTCTACACAGCTCTCCTTTAGTCTATACAGCTCTCCTCTAGTCTACACAGCTCTCCTCTAGTCTACACAGCTCTCCTCTAGTCTACACAGCTCTCCTCCAGACTATACAACTCTCCTCTAGTCTACACAGCTCTCCTCTAGTCTACACAGTTCTCCTTTAGTCTATACAGCTCTCCTCTAGTCTACACAGCTCTCCTCTAGTCTACACAGCTCTCCTCTAGTCTACACAGTTCTCCTCTAGTCTACACAGCTCCCCTCCAGAATATACAACTCTCCTCTAGTCTACACAGCTCTCCTTTAGTCTACACAGCTCTCCTTTAGTCTACACAGCTCTCCTCCAGAATATACAACTCTCCTCTAGTATACACAGCTCTCCTCTAGTCTACAAAGTTCTCCTCTAGTCTACAAAGTTCTCCTCTAGTCTACACAGTTCTCCTCTAGTCTACACAGCTCCCCTCCAGAATATACAGCTCTCCTCTAGTCTACACAGCTCTCCTCTAGTCTACACAGTTCTCCTCTAGTTTACACAGTACTCCTCTAGTCTAAACAGTTCTCCTCTAGTCTACACAGCTCTCCTCTAGTCTACACAGTACTCCTCTAATCTACACAGCTCTCCTCTAGTCTACACAGTACTCCTCTAGTCTAAACAGTTCTCCTCTAGTCTACACAGCTCTCCTCTAGTATACACAGCTCTCCTCTAGTCTACACAACTCTCCTTTAGTTTACACAGTACTCCTCTAGTCTAAACAGCTCTCCTCTAGTCTACACAGCTCTACTCTAGTCTATTCAGCTCTCCTCTCTCCTCTCACAGTACTCCTCTCCTCTAAACAGTTCTCCTCTAGTCTACACAGCTCTCCTCTCGCCTACACCTCTCCTCGTCTACACCTCTCCTCACCTCTCATCTCCTCGCCTCTCTTCTCTTCTACACAGCTCCCATCTACACAGCTCCCATCTACACAGCTCCCCTCTACACAGCTCCCCTCTAGTCTACACTGCTCCCCTCTACACAGCTCTCCTCCAGTCTACACAACTCTCCTCTAGTCTATACAGCTCTCCTCTAGTCTACACAGCACTCCTCTAGTCTACACAGCTCTCCTCTAGTCTACACAGCTCTCCTCTAGTCTACAAAGTTATCCTCTAGTCTACATAGCTCTCCTCTAGTCGACACAACTCTCCTCTAGTCTACACAGCTCTCCTCTAGTCTACACAGTTCTCCTCTAGTCTACACAGCTCTCCTTTAGTCTACACAGTTCTCCTCTAGTCTACACAGCTCTCCTTTAGTCTACACAGTTCTCCTCTCCTCTACACAGCTCTCCTTTAGTTTACACAGTTCTCCTCTCCTCTACACAGCTCTCCTCTAGTCTACACAGCTCTCCTCTAGTCTACACAGCTCTCCTCGAGTCTACACAGCTCTCCTCTAGTCTACACAGCTCTCCTCTAGTCTACACAGCTCTCCTCTAGTCTACACAGCTCCCCTCTACACAGCTCTCCTCTAGTCTACACAGCTCTCCTCTAGTCTACACAGCTCCCCTCTACACAGCACTCTCCTCCTCTACACAGCTCTCCTCTTAGTCTACACAGCTCTCCTCCAGTCTACACAACGCTCCTCTAGTCTATACAGCTCTCCTCTAGTCTACACAGCTCTCCTCTAGTCTACACAGCTCCCCTCTACACAGCTCTCCTCTAGTCTACACAGCTCTCCTCTAGTCTACACAGCTCCCCTCTACACAGCTCTCTTCTCCTCTACACAGCTCTCCTCTAGTCTACACAGCTCCCCTCTACACAGCTCTCCTCCAGTCTACACAACGCTCCTCTAGTCTATACAGCTCTCCTCTAGTCTACACAGCTCTCCTCTAGTCTACACAGCACTCCTCTAGTCTACACATCACTCCTCTACTTTACACAGCTCTCCTCTAGTCTACACAGCTCCCCTCTACACAGCTCTCCTCTAGTCTATTCAGCTCTCTCCTCTCCTTCAGCTCTCCTCTCCTCTCCCTCTCCTCTCCTCTCCTCTCCCTCTCCCTCTCCCTCTCCCTCTCCTCTCCTCTCCTCTCCTCTCCTCTCCTCTCCTCTCCTCTCCTCTCCTCTACACAGCTTCCGTTGAGTAGCTGCCCATTTAATACCTGCTAAGTGGAATGCCACTATGTCAACATGCTACGAATGCCACTATGTCAACATGCTATGAATGCCACTATGTCAACATGCTATGAATGCCACTATGTCAACATGCTACGAATGCCACTATGTCAACATGCTATGAATGCCACTATGTCAACATGCTATGAATGCCACTATGTCAACATGCTATTAATGCCACTATGTCAACATGCTACGAATGCCACTATGTCAACATGTTATGAATGCCACTTTGTCAACATGCTATGAATGCCACTATGTCAACATGCTACGAATGCCACTATGTCAACATG
>NC_088409.1:101639553-101647053 GCF_034236695.1 Oncorhynchus nerka | reverse complement strand
CTCCCTCCTCCCAGCCCCCTACTCCCTGCTCCCAGCCCCCTACTCCCTCCTCCCAGCCCCCTACTCCCTCCTCCCAGCCCCCTACTCCCTCCTCCCAGCCCCCTACTCCCTCCTCCCAGCCCCCTACTCCCTACTCCCTCCTCCCAGCCCCCTACTCCCTGCTCCCTCCTCCCAGCCCCCTACTCCCTGCTCCCTCCTCCCAGCCCCCTACTCCCTGCTCCCTGCTCCCTCCTCCCAGCCCCCTACTCCCTGCTCCCTCCTCCCAGCCCCCTACTCCCTGCTCCCTGCTCCCTCCTCCCAGCCCCCTACTCCCTGCTCCCTTCTCCCAGCCCCCTACTCCCTGCTCCCTCCTCCCAGCCCCCTACACCCCCTCCTCCCAGCCCCCTACTCCCTGCTCCCTCCTCCCAGCCCCTACTCCCTCCTCCCAGCCCCTACTCCCTCCTCCCAGCCCCCTGCTCCCTCCTCCCAGCCCCCTACTCCCTCCTCCCAGCCCCCTACTCCCTCCTCCCAGCCCCCTACTCCTTCCTCCCAGCCCCCTACTCCCTCCTCCCAGCCCCCTACTCCCTGCTCCCTCCTCCCAGCCCCCTACTCCCTGCTCCCTCCTCCCAGCCCCTACTCTCTCCTCCCAGCCCCCTACTCCTTGCTCCCTCCTCCCAGCCCCCTACTCCCTGCTCCCTCCTCCCAGCCCCCTACTCCCTCCTCCCAGCCCCCCTACTCCCTGCTCCCTCCTCCCAGCCCCCTACTCCCTGCTCCCTCCTCCCAGCCCCCTACTCCCTGCTCCCTCCTCCCAGCCCCCTACTCCCTGCTCCCCTCCTCCCAGCCCCCCCTACTCCCTCCTCCCAGCCCCTACTCCCTGCTCCCTCCTCCCAGCCCCCTACTCCCTGCTCCCTCCTCCCAGCCCCCTGCTCCCTGCTCCCTCCTCCCAGCCCACTACTCCTGCTCCCTCCTCCCAGCCCCCTGCTCCCTGCTCCCTCCTCCCAGCCCCCTGCTCCCTGCTCCCTCCTCCCAGCCCCCTGCTCCCTGCTCCCTCCTCCCAGCCCCCTGATCCCTGCTCCCTCCTCCCAGCCCCCTGATCCCTGCTCCCTCCCCTCCCAGCCCCTACTCCCTGCTCCCTCCTCCCAGCCCCCTACTCCCTACTCCCTCCTCCCAGCCCCCTACTCCCTCCTCCCAGCTCCCTACCCCCTCCCTGCTCCCCTCCTCCCAGCCCCCTACTCCCTGCTCCCTCCTCCCACCCCTCCCCCTCCCCCCTCCCCTCCCAGCCCCCTGCTCCCTCCCCTCTCCCAGCCCCCTACTCCCTCCTTTCCTCCCAGCCACCTACTCCCTGCTCCCTCCTCCCAGCCCCCTACTCCCTGCTCCCCTCCTCCCAGCCCCCTACTCCCTGCTCCCTCCTCCCAGCCCCCTACTCCCTGCTCCCAGCCCCCTCCCTCCTCCCAGCCCCCTGCTCCCTCCTCCCAGCTCCTACTCCCAGCCCCCTACTCCCTGCTCCTTTCCTCCCAGCCCCCTACTCCCTGCTCCCTCCTCCCAGCCCCCTACTCCCTCCTCCCAGCCCCTACTCCTCCTCCCAGCCCCCTACTCCCTCCCTACTCCATGCTCCCTCCTCCCAGCCCCCTACTCCCTGCTCCCTCCTCCCAGCCCCCTAATCCCTGCTCCCTCCTCCCAGCCCCCTACTCCCTGCTCCCTCCTCCCAGCCCCCTACTCCCTGCTCCCTCCTCCCAGCCCCCTACTCCCTGCTCCCTCCCCCAGCCCCCTACTCCCTGCTCCCTCCTCCCAGCCCCCTACTCCCTGCTCCCTCCTCCCAGCCCCCTACTCCCTGCTCCCTGCTCCCTCCTCCCAGCCCCCTAATCCCTGCTCCCTCCTCCCAGCCCCTACTCCCTGCTCCTGCTCCCTGCTCCCTCCTCCCAGCCCCCTACTCCCTGCTCCCTCCTCCCAGCCCCCTACTCCCTGCTCCCTCCTCCCAGCCCCCTACTCCCTGCTCCCTGCTCCCTGCTCCCTGCTCCCTCCTCCCAGCCCCCTACTCCCTGCTCCCTCCTCCCAGCCCCTACTCCCTGCTCCCTCCTCCCAGCCCCCTACTCCCTGCTCCCTGCTCCCTGCTCCCTCCTCCCAGCCCCCTCCCTGCTCCCTCCTCCCAGCCCCCTACTCCCTGCTCCCTCCTCCCAGCCCCCTACTCCTGCTCCCTGCTCCCAGCCCCCTACTCCCTCCTCCCAGCCCCTACTCCCTGCTCCCAGCCCCCTACTCCCCTCCTCCCAGCCCCCTACTCCCTCCTCCCAGCTACTCCCTCCTCCCAGCCCCCTACTCCCTCCTCCCAGCCCCCTACTCCCTCCTCCCAGCCCCCAACTCCCTGCTCCCAGCCCCCTAGTCCCTCCTCCCAGCCCCCTACTCCCTGCTCCCAGCCCCCTACTCCCTGCTCCCAGCCCCTACTCCCTCCTCCCAGCCCCCTACTCCCTGCTCCCCTCCTCCCAGCCCCCTACTCCCTCCTCCCAGCCCCCTACTCCCTGCTCCCTCCTCCCAGCCCCCTACTCCCTGCTCCCTCCTCCCAGCCCCCTACTCCCTGCTCCTCCTCCCAGCCCCTACTCCCTGCTCCCTCCTCCCAGCCCCCTACTCCCTGCTCCCTCCTCCCAGCCCCCTACTCCCTGCTCCCTCCTCCCAGCCCCCTACTCCCTGCTCCTCCTCCCAGCCCCCTACTCCCTCCTCCCAGCCCCTTACTCCCTCCTCCCAGCCCCCTACTCCCTGCTCCCTCCTCCCAGCCCCCTACTCCCTCCTCCCAGCCCCCTACTCCCTGCTCCCTCCTCCCAGCCCCTACTCCCTGCTCCCTCCTCCCAGCCCCCTACTCCCTCCTCCCTCCTCCCAGCCCCCTACTCCCCTGCTCCCTCCTCCCAGCCCCCTACTCCCTCCTCCCTCCTCCCAGCCCCCTACTCCCTACTCCCTCCACCCAGCTCCCTACTCCCTGCTCCCTCCTCCCAGCCCCCTACTCCCTGCTCCGTCCTCCCAGCCCCCTACTCCCTGCTCCCTCCTCCCAGCCCCCTACTCCCCTGCTCCCTCCTCCCAGCCCCCTACTCCCTCCTCCCAGCCCCCTACTCCCTGCTCCCTCCTCCCAGCCCCCTACTCCCTGCTCCCTCCTCCCAGCCCCCTACTCCCTCCTCCCTCCTCCAGCCCCCTACTCCCTCCTCCCAGCCCCCTACTCCCTGCTCCCTCCTCCCATCCCCTACTCCCTGCTCCTCCTCCCAGCCCCCTACTCCCTGCTCCCTCCTCCCAGCCCGCTACTCCCTGCTCCCTCCTCCCAGCCCCCTACTCCCTGCTCCCTCCTCCCAGCCCCCTACTCCCTGCTCCCTCCTCCCAGCCCCCTATTCCCTCCTCCCAGCCCCCTACTCCCTGCTCCCTCCTCCCAGCCCCCTACTCCCTGCTCCCTCCTCCCAGCCCCCTACTCCCTCCTCCCTCCTCCAGCCCCCCTACTCCCTCCTCCCAGCCCCCTACTCCCTGCTCCCTCCTCCCATCCCCCTACTCCCTGCTCCCTCCTCCCAGCCCCCTACTCCCTGCTCCTCCTCCCAGCCCCCTACTCCCTGCTCCTCCTCCCAGCCCCCTACTCCCTCCTCCCAGCCCCCTACTCCCCTGCTCCCTCCTCCCAGCCCCCTACTCCCTGCTCCCTCCTCCCAGCCCCCTACTCCCTGCTCCCTCCTCCCAGCCCCTACTCCCTGCTCCCTCCTCCCAGCCCCTACTCCCTGCTCCCTCCTCCCAGCCCCCTACTCCCTGCTCCCTCCTCCCAGCCCCTACTCCCTGCTCCCTCCTCCCAGCCCCCTACTCCCTGCTCCCTCCTCCCAGCCCCCTACTCCCTGCTCCCTCCTCCCAGCCCCCTACTCCCTACTCCCTCCTCCCAGCCCCCTACTCCCTGCTCCCTCCTCCCAGCCCCTACTCCCTGCTCCCAGCCCCTACTCCCTCCTCCCAGCCCCCTACTCCCCTGCTCCCAGCCCCCTACTCCCTCCTCCCAGCCCCCTGCTCCCTGCTCCCTCCTCCCAGCCCCCTACTCCCTGCTCCTTCCTCCCAGCCCCCTACTCCCTGCTCCTCCTCCCAGCCCCCTACTCCCTGCTCCCTCCTCCCAGCCCCCTACTCCCTGCTCCCTCCTCCCAGCCCCCTACTCCCTGCTCCCTCCTCCCAGCCCCCTACTCCCTCCTCCCAGCCCCCTACTCCCTGCTCCCTCCTCCCAGCCCCCTACTCCCTGCTCCCTCCTCCCAGCCCCCTACTCCCTCCTCCCAGCCCCCTACTCCCTGCTCCCTCCTCCCAGCCCCTACTCCCTCCTCCCAGCCCCCTACTCCCTGCTCCCTCCTCCCAGCCCCCTACTCCCTCCTCCCAGCCCCCTACTCCCTCCTCCCAGCCCCCTGCTCCCTCCTCCCAGCCCCTACTCCCTCCTCCCAGCCCCCTACTCCCTCCTCCCAGCCCCCTACTCCCTCCTCCCAGCCCCTACTCCCTGCTCCCTCCTCCCAGCCCCCTACTCCCTGCTCCCGCCTCCCAGCCCCCTACTCCCTCCTCCCAGCCCCCTACTCCTTGCTCCCTCCTCCCAGCCCCCTACTCCCTGCTCCCTCCTCCCAGCCCCTACTCCCTCCTCCCAGCCCCCTACTCCCTGCTCCCTCCTCCCCAGCCCCTACTCCTGCTCCCTCCTCCCAGCCCCCTACTCCCTGCTCCCTCCTCCCAGCCCCCTACTCCCTGCTCCCTCCTCCCAGCCCCCTACTCCCTCCTCCCAGCCCCCTACTCCCTGCTCCCTCCTCCCAGCCCCCTACTCCCTGCTCCCTCCTCCCAGCCCCTGCTCCCTCCTCCCAGCCCCCTACTCCCTGCTCCCTCCTCCCAGCCCCCTGCTCCCTGCTCCCTCCTCCCAGCCCCCTGCTCCCTGCTCCCTCCTCCCAGCCCCCTGCTCCCTGCTCCCTGCTCCCAGCCCCCTGCTCCCTGCTCCCTCCTCCCAGCCCCCTACTCCCTGCTCCCTCCTCCCAGCCCCCTACTCCCTACTCCCTCCTCCCAGCCCCCTACTCCCTCCTCCCAGCCCCCCTACTCCCTGCTCCCTCCTCCCAGCCCCCTACTCCCTACTCCCTCCTCCCAGCCCCCTACTCCCTCCTCCCAGCCACCTACTCCCTGCTCCCTCCTCCCAGCCCCCTACTCCCTGCTCCCTCCTCCCAGCCCCCTACTCCCTGCTCCCTCCTCCCAGCCCCCTACTCCCTCCTCCCCAGCCCCCTACTCCCTCCTCCCAGCCCCCTACTCCCTGCTCCCTCCTCCCAGCCCCCTACTCCCTGCTCCCTCCTCCCAGCCCCCCTACTCCCTCCTCCCAGCCCCCTACTCCTTGCTCCCTCCTCCCAGCCCCCTACTCCCTGCTCCCTCCTCCCAGCCCCCTACTCCCTCCTCCCAGCCCCCTACTCCCTGCTCCCTCCTCCCAGCCCCCTACTCCCTGCTCCCTCCTCAGCCCCCTACTCCCTGCTCCCTCCTCCCAGCCCCTACTCCCTGCTCCCTCCTCCCAGCCCCCTACTCCCCTCCTCCCAGCCCCTACTCCCTGCTCCCTCCTCCCAGCCCCCTACTCCCTGCTCCCTCCTCCCAGCCCCCTGCTCCCTCCTCCCAGCCCCTACTCCCCTGCTCCCTCCTCCCAGCCCCCTGCTCCCTGCTCCCTCCTCCCAGCCCCCTGCTCCCTGCTCCCTCCCTCCCAGCCCCCTGCTCCCTGCTCCCTCCTCCCAGCCCCTGCTCCCTGCTCCCTCCTCCCAGCCCCCTACTCCCTGCTCCCTCCTCCCAGCCCCCTACTCCCTACTCCCTCCTCCCAGCCCCCTACTCCCTCCTCCCAGCCCCCTACTCCCTGCTCCCTCCTCCCAGCCCCCTACTCCCTACTCCCTCCTCCCAGCCCCCTACTCCCTCCTCCCAGCCACCTACTCCCTGCTCCCTCCTCCCAGCCCCTACTCCCTGCTCCCTCCTCCCAGCCCCCTACTCCCTGCTCCTCCTCCCAGCCCCCTACTCCCTGCTCCCTCCTCCCAGCCCCTACTCCCTGCTCCCTCCTCCCAGCCCCCTACCCCTGCTCCCTCCTCCCAGCCCCCTACTCCCTGCTCCCTCCTCCCAGCCCCCTACTCCCTGTCCCTCCTCCCAGCCCCCTACTCCCTGCTCCCTGCTCCCTCTCCCAGCCCCCTACTCCCTGCTCCCTCCTCCCAGCCCCTACTCCTGCTCCCCTGCTCCCTGCTCCCTCCTCCCAGCCCCCTACTCCCTGCTCCCTCCTCCCAGCCCCCTACTCCCTGCTCCCTGCTCCCTCCTCCCAGCCCCCTACTCCCTGCTCCCCTGCTCCCTGCTCCCTCCCTCCCAGCCCCCTACTCCCTGCTCCCTCCTCCCAGCCCCTACTCCCTGCTCCCTCCCTCCCAGCCCCCTACTCCCTGCTCCCTGCTCCCTCCTCCCAGCCCCCTACTCCCTGCTCCCTCCTCCCAGCCCCCTACTCCCTGCTCCCTCCTCCCAGCCCCCTACTCCCTGCTCCCTCCTCCCAGCCCCCTACTCCCTGCTCCCTGCTCCCAGCCCCCTACTCCTCCTCCCAGCCCCCTACTCCCTGCTCCCAGCCCCCTACTCCCTCCTCCCAGCCCCCTACTCCCTCCTCCCAGCCCCCTACTCCCTCCTCCCTACTCCCCTCCTCCCAGCCCCCTACTCCCTCCTCCCAGCCCCCTACTCCCTCCTCCCAGCCCCCAACTCCCTGCTCCCAGCCCCCTAGTCCCTCCTCCCAGCCCCCTACTCCCCTGCTCCCAGCCCCTACTCCCTGCTCCCAGCCCCTTACCCTCCGCCCAGCCCCCTACTCCCTGCTCCCTCCTCCCAGCCCCTACTCCCTGCTCCCTCCTCCCAGCCCCCTACTCCCTGCTCCCTCCTCCCAGCCCCCTACTCCCTGCTCCCAGCCCCCTACTCCCTCCTCCCAGCCCCCTACTCCCTCCTCCCAGCTACTCCCTCCTCCCAGCCCCCTACTCCCTCCTCCCAGCCCCCTACTCCCTCCTCCCAGCCCCCTACTCCCTCCTCCCAGCCCCCAACTCCCTGCTCCCAGCCCCTAGTCCCTCCTCCCAGCCCCCTACTCCCTGCTCCCAGCCCCTACTCCCTCCTCCCAGCCCCCTACTCCCCTCCTCCCAGCCCCTACTCCCTGCTCCCTCCTCCCAGCCCCCTACTCCCTCCTCCCAGCCCCCTACTCCCTGCTCCCTCCTCCCAGCCCCCTACTCCCTGCTCCCTCCTCCCAGCCCCCTACTCCCTGCTCCCTCCTCCCAGCCCCCTACTCCCTCCTCCCAGCCCCCTACTCCCTGCTCCCTCCTCCCAGCCCCCTACTCCCTGCTCCCCTCCTCCCAGCCCCCTACTCCCTGCTCCCTCCCTCCCAGCCCCCTACTCCCTCCTCCCAGCCCCTACTCCCTGCTCCCTCCTCCCAGCCCCTACTCCCTGCTCCCTCCTCCCAGCCCCTACTCCCTGCTCCCTCCTCCCAGCCCCCTACTCCCTGCTCCCTCCTCCCAGCCCCCTACTCCCTCCTCC
>NC_088409.1:101627053-101629553 GCF_034236695.1 Oncorhynchus nerka | reverse complement strand
TACGATAGTAAGAGTACTACTTTAGTAAGAGTACTACTTTAGTAAGAGTACTACGATAGTAAGAGTACTACTTTAGTAAGAGTACTACTTTAGTTAGAGTACTACGATAGTAAGAGTACTACTTTAGTAATAGTACTACGATAGTAAGAGTACTACTTTAGTAAGAGTACTACGATAGTAAGAGTACTACTTTATTTTTGGTGGTTTAAAGTTAAATCAATAGTTTTATGTCAGATTTAGGTTCATGATGCTTAAACTTTTCAATAGAAATAAAATGTTGTTATATATTCTAATGCAACCAAAGTAGATTTTAATTATTTACAGTAATATTACTAATTATATTATATTAATACTAAAAAGTGTAGTAATAGTAGGACTTAGAATAATGAGTGGTCCTCATAGTACGAATAATTGTACTAGTACCTGTTAGTAACAAAATAAATACTTTTACAGTATTATAACATAGTCTGTGTTCGTACATGGTAGCAGTGGTGCAACTTTGGTTTTAGAAGTGGGGTGGGGGACATTAGATATATATAAATATCTACAGTTGAAGTCGGAAGTTTACATACACCTTAGAGCCATATACATTTAAACTCAGTTTTTCACAATTCCTGACATAAATCCTAGTAACAAATTCCCTGTTTTAGGTCAGTTAGGATCACCACTTTATTTTAAGAATGTGAAATGTCAGAATAATAGTAGAGAGAATGATTTATTTCAGCTTTTCTTTCTTTCTATCGGATTGAGGTCAGGGCTTTGTGATGGCCACTCCAATACCTTGACTTTGTTGTCCTTAAGCCATTTTGCCACAACTTTGGAAGTATGCTTGGGGTCATTGTCCATTTGGAAGACCCATTTGCGACCAAGCTTTAACTTCCTGACTGATGTCTTGAGATGTTGCTTCAATATATCCACATAACTTTCCTGCCTCATGATGCCATCTATTTTGTGAAGTGCACCAGTCCCTCCTGGAGCAAAGCACCCCCACAACATGATGCTGCCAGCCCCGTGCTTCACGGTTAGGATGGTGTTCTTCGGGTTGCAAGCCTCCCCCTTTTTCCTCCAATCATAACGATGGTCATTATGGCCAAACAGTTCTAATTTTGTTTCATCAGACCAGAGGACATTTCTCCAAAAAGTACAATCTTTGTCCCCATGTGCAGTTGCAAACTGTAGTCTGGCTTTTTGATGGCGGTTTTAGAGCAGTGGCTTCTTCCTTGCCGAGCGGCATTTCAGGTTATGTTGATATAGGACTCGTTTTACTGTGGATATATATACTGTACTTGTTTCCTCCAGCATCTTCACAAGGTCCTTTGCTGTTGTTCTGGGATTGATTTGCACTTTTTGCACCAAAGTACGCTTTTCTCTAGGAGACAGAACGAGTCTCCTTCCTGAGCGGTATGATGGCTGCGTGGTCCCATGGTGTTTATACTTGCGTACTATTATTTGTACAGATGAACGTGGTACCTTCAGGCATTTGGAAATTGCTCCCAAGGGTGAACCAGACTTGTGGAGGTCTACAGTTGTTTTTCTGAGGTCTTGGTTGGTTTATTTTGATTTTCCCATGATGTCAAGTGGCACTGAGTTTGAAGGTAGGCCTTGAAATACATCCACAGGTACACCTCCAATTGACTCAAACTATGTCAATTAGCCTATCAGAAGCTTCTAAAGCCATGACAACATTTTCTGGAATTTTCCAAGCTGATTAAAGGCACAGTCAACTTAGTGTATGTAAACTTCTGACCCACTGGAATTGTGATACAGTGAATTATAAGTGAAATAATCTGTCTGTAAAAAATTGCTGGAAAAATTACTTAGTAGATGTCCTAACCGACGTGCCAAAATTATAGTTTGTTAACAAGAAAATTGAGTTGTTGAAAAACGAGTTTTAACGACCTAAGTTCATGTAAACTTCCGACTTGAACTGTATCTATATATAGTTTTGTAATTATTTTGTATTTGTTTTATCCGGAATCGGAAAAACACTCCAAACAGCCTACCAGACCGGAGCGTCTGCATGGTCCTAAAGCACCCCGTCGCCCTGTTTTCTATCTCATTCCAGTGATAAAACTGTGGGGTTGACAGTGGATGTTGCGCCCCTGCATGGTAGTGCGTTGATTAGAGAGGGACATGGTGTAAAACCGGGATCATTCTGATCACGATATCTGTTGTCTGTTGTCGTCTGTAGCTTGTAGAAGAAACGGCAGCGATAGAAGATGCTGAGAGCAGCAGAGTCATCACCCAGACAGACAGACAGACAGACAGACAGACAGACCAGACAGACAGACAGACAGACAGACCAGACAGACAGACAGACAGACAGACAGACAGACAGACAGACAGACAGACAGACAGACAGACAGACAGACAGACAGACAGACAGACAGACAGACAGACAGACAGACTATCATTGGTGAGATAGAAGTGGGCTGAACAGACTATCTATCATTGGTGAGATAGAAGTGGGCTGAACAGACTATCTATCATTGGTGAGATA
>NC_088409.1:101584553-101622053 GCF_034236695.1 Oncorhynchus nerka | reverse complement strand
GGATAATGACAGTAATGTCTGTCAGGGAGGATAATGACAGTAATGTCTGTCCCTCGCGAGGAGGGAGGATAATGACAGTAATGTCTGTCCCTCGTGAGGAGGGAGGACAATGACAGTAATGTCTGTCCCTCGCGAGGAGGGAGGATAATGACAGTAATGTCTGTCCCTCGTGAGGAGGGAGGATAATGACAGTAATGTCTGTCCCTCTTGAGGAGGGAGGATAATGACAGTAATGTCTGCCCCTCGCGAGGAGGGAGGATAATGACAGTAATGTCTGTCCCTCTTGAGGAGGGAGGATAATGACAGTAATGTCTGTCCCCCTCGAGGAGGGAGGATAATGACAGTAATGTCTGTCCCTCGCGAGGAGGGAGGATAATGACAGTTCACAGAAGTAACAAGGAAGACCTTTTAATGAGTTAATAAGAATATTTCTTACTGATTTTGTTTATGAATTATTAAGTGATTCCAACTCGAAATTACGTTACCGATTTGGTAATGGAAGTTCTGCATAACACTGCAGAACAGCACAGTAGAGTACAGTCAAGGAACAACCTAGAGGAAGGTTGCTCTCCAGGAACAGGGTTGGCGAGCCCTGCCTTAGGACATCAACAGCCAGCCAAGGGTTTTGTGAACTTGCTAAATACAGCATTGCTATATCCTACATCTGTTGATTACCGATGCACAGTTCTGACTGTCTGCCTGGGAGCTGACATGCCTATCTATGCCCTTCCCATCTCTCTCTCTCCCCCTCTCTAGCTTGCTTTCTTTGCTGTGGAAGATGCAAGAGTTTGTGTTCTCGAGGTAGGCTACGTCAACTAGTTTCCTCCGTTGCAAAAAATACAGAATCTTAGGAGTCAAAAGGGTCGATTCCGTAAGCTTGAGACCAAGACATGGGAGTCGAAACTGGGAGTCGAAACTGGGAGTCGACGGGGAAGGAGTCGAGGAATTGATTATTTTGGAGTCGACTCCCCACTACTATATAATGTACTGTATTGTACTGTATTGTACTAAACTCTACTGAACTCTACTGTACTATACTGAGCTCTGCTCTGCTATTCTGTACTGTACTGTACTGTACTGTACTGTACTGTACTGATTACTACTGTACTGTACTGAGTACTACTGTGCTGTACTGAGTACTACTGTGCTGTACTGAGTACTACTGTACTGTACTGAGTACTACTGTACTGTACTGAGTACTACTGTACCGTACTGAGTACTACTGTACTCTACTGAGTACTACTGTACCGTACTGAGTACTACTGTACTCTACTGAGTACTACTGTACCGTACTGAGTACTACTGTACTCTACTGAGTACTACTGTGCAGTACTGAGTACTACTGTACTGTACTGAGTACTACTGTACTCTACTGAGTACTACTGTACCGTACTGAGTACTACTGTACTGTACTGAGTACTACTGTACCGTACTGAGTACTACTGTACTCTACTGAGTACTACTGTACCGTACTGAGTACTACTGTACTGTACTGAGTACTACTGTACTGTACTGAGTACTACTGTGCCGTACTGAGTACTACTGTACTCTACTGAGTACTACTGTACCGTACTGAGTACTACTGTACTCTACTGAGTACTACTGTACCTACTGAGTACTACTGTACTGTACTGAGTACTACTGTACTGTACTGAGTACTACTGTACTGTACTGAGTACTACTGTACTCTACTGAGTACTACTGTACTGTACTGAGTACTACTGTACTCTACTGAGTACTACTGTACTGTACTGAGTACTACTGTACTACTGTACTACTATACCGTACTGAGTACTACTGTACTGTACTGAGTACTACTGTACTCTACTGAGTACTACTGTACTGTACTGAGTACTACTGTGCTGTACTGAGTACTACTGTACTGTACTGAGTACTACTGTACTGTACTGAGTACTACTGTACTGTACTGAGTACTACTGTACTGTACTGAGTACTACTGTGCATTACTTTGAGGTCCAAACGTTTTGAAACATAAATCTTCTTCCATTCGCAAGAGGTTGAATGTATCTCAGTGGAGAAAGCATCGCAGCGAACGAGACAACGCCCCCTCTGTCTCAGTAGGTGTAGCGTCTCTACAGTATCTGATGTTCTCTGGTCAGAAAGAGTGTGACGTTGTTGCCGTTGAATTCTGGGAAGCCAGCCTGCATTTGGGCTCCCTTGAAAAAAAACAAAAGATTAAATAATTGCCAATCAGCTTTGGGCTAAACTGAATGAGCTCAACTGTGAATCGTATCTAGACTAAATCATTAATCAAATGACGAAAATATGACTAAGACTCAATGATATTTTAGTCAACCTGACTAAGACTCAATGATATTTTAGTCAAACCGACTAAGACTCAATGATATTTTAGTCAAACCGACTAAGACTCAATGATATTTTAGTCAACCTGACTAAGACTCAATGATATTTTAGTCAAACCGACTAAGACTCAATGATATTTTAGTGAACCTGACTAAGACTCAATGATATTTTAGTCAAACTGACTAAGACTCAATGATATTTTAGTCAACCTGACTAAGACTCAATGATATTTTAGTCAAACTGACTAAGACTCAATGATATTTTAGTCAACCTGACTAAGACAAACTGACTAAGACTGATATTTTAGTCAAACTGACTAAGACTCAATGATATTTTAGTCAAACTGACTAAGACTCAATGATATTTTCAAACTGTCAATGATATTTTAGTCAAACTGACTAAGACTCAATGATATTTTAGTCAAACTGACTAAGACTCAATGATATTTTAGTCAAACTGACTAAGACTCAATGATATTTTAGTCAAACTGACTAAGACTCAATGATATTTTAGTCAAACTGACTAAGACTCAATGATATTTTAGTCAAACTGACTAAGACTCAATGATATTTTAGTCAATGATAATGATTTTTAGTCAAACTGACTAAGACTCAATGATATTTTAGTCAAACCGACTAAGAAACTCAATGATATTTTAGTCAAACTGACTAAGACTCAATGATATTTTAGTCAAACTGACTAAGACTCAATGATATTTTAGTCAAACTGACTAAGACTCAATGATATTTTAGTCAAACTTTCAATGATATTTTAAAACTGACTAAGACTCAATGATATTTTAGTCAAACTGACTAAGACTCAATGATATTTTAGTCAAACTGACTAAGACTCAATGATATTTTAGTCAAACTGACTAAGACTCAATGATATTTTAGTCAAACTGACTAAGACTCAATGATATTTTAGTCAAACTGACTAAGACTCAATGACTATTTTAGTCAAACTGATATTTTAGTCAAACTGACTAAGACTAATGATATTTTAGTCAAACTCAATGATATTTTAGTCAAACTGACTAAGACTCAATGATATTTTAGTCAAACTGACTAAGACTCAATGATATTTTAGTCAAACTGACTAAGACTCAATGATATTTTAGTCAAACTGACTAAGACTCAATGATATTTTAGTCAAACTGACTAATACTCAATGATATTTTAGTCAAACTGACTAAGACTCAATGATATTTTAGTCAAACTGACTAAGACTCAATGATATTTTAGTCAAACTGACTAAGACTCAATGATATTTTAGTCAAACTGACTAAGACTCAATGATATTTTAGTCAAACTGACTAAGACTCAATGATATTTTAGTCAAACTGACTAAGACTCAATGATATTTTAGTCAAACTGACTAAGACTCAATGATATTTTAGTCAAACTGACTAAGACTCAATGATATTTTAGTCAAACTGACTAAGACTCAATGATATTTTAGTCAAACTGACTAAGACTCAATGATATTTTAGTCAACCTGACTAAGACTCAATGATATTTTAGTCAAACTGACTAAGACTCAATGATATTTTAGTCAAACTGACTAAGACTCAATGATATTTTAGTCAAACTGACTAAGACTCAATGATATTTTAGTCAAACTGACTAAGACTCAATGATATTTTAGTCAAACTGACTAAGACTCAATGATATTTTAGTCAAACTGACTAAGACTCAATGATATTTTAATGATCAAACTGACTAAGACTCAATGATATTTTAGTCAAACTGACTAAGACTCAATGATATTTTAGTCAAACTGACTAAGACTCAATGATATTTTAGTCAAACTGACTAAGACTCAATGATATTTTAGTCAAACTGACTAAGACTCAATGATATTTTAGGACTAAGTCAAACTGACTAAGACTCAATGATATTTTAGTCAAACTGACTAAGACTCAATGATATTTTAGTCAAACTGACTAAGACTCAATGATATTTTAGTCAACCTGACTAAGACTCAATGATATTTTAGTCAAACTGACTAAGACTCAATGATATTTTAGTCAAACTGACTAAGACTCGGCTAAATAATGTTTTCTTTTTTAAATAACGCTGCTGTGTCGTACCGATCAGGGAGCCGGGATGAAATTCCGTTACCGGGTGTCAATCCACTTAATGTAGTTCAACATGTCACGTTGTCGTATCAATGAGCTGACACCTCATTCTTTCTGAAGACATCATCGCATTTTCATTTGTAGCAGATATTCATTTTAACATTAATCATTTTTATAATTATAATTTGTTATAATTACCGAAATTCTGTTACCAAATTTGAGCATCTGGACAGTAAATGTATAAATGCGTTTTTTGTAAAATAATGTGGTCAAATGTTCAGTGTTATAATGAAGTTATAATTATTGTTATAATGTTGTCAAATGTTCAGTGTAAACTGTTATAATGAAGTATAGAGTTGATTTGTATGGTTTGTTAAACTTTGAAATCAATGGTTTTTGTTTGAAGTAAAACATCTGTTACAGTGAAATTAACCTTTTAGTCTATTTTCCTTGTTTCCTTTCTCTGCCGTACATCAATATAACCTGGCCCGTCCACGGTGTAGAAAATAGTTTATATTTGTTGTCTTTATGTCTAAAATACAGTTTCACAGTAACTATATTTCATTTAGTCCTAGATTATTGTCTAATGTTATTATGTTCATATTCAGAAAGTCTGAGGAACTAACTAACTAAGATGCTTCGGTGTTGTTATTTTATTACCTGTTAGTTTCCATGTAATGTAATGTCCCCCCCCTCATATCATGGTTGTTTCACAGCTCCTAACGTTACATAGGGGCCACTTACAACCAGGAACACTTCTTAGTGGGGGCCAACAGAAAGGGTTGAATGTGTCTCAGGAGGCATGACACGGAGCCAGCGAGAGCACACATGAGCGCTTCCAAATAAAAACTCTTTAAAGTTCAAACAGTCTCTCCGGCCATTGTTTCCTCTACCGGGGGGGACAAGGAGACACTTCCGTTGACTTCCAAAGCTATTCTCTCTGCTCTCCGTTATTAGAAGAGCTCAGATCAGAGACCTGAAGTCTTTGTGTTGTTAGCGACCCGGACCGTCCCCTGCTCTCCTACTGCTGTGCTCGCCAGATAACCTTTTAACATGTAGATTATGGACGCACGGGGTATTTGGGGATTTCTGTATATTTGACCGATGTTGTGTATGTATTGTGAGTGTGATTTCATGCTCTGTATTGTGATATAATGTTCTGCATCGTGATATAATGTTCTGTATCGTGATATAATGTTCTGTACTGTGATATAATGTTGTATATTGTGATATAATGTTCTGTAGTGTGATATAATGTTCTGTATCGTGATATAATGTTCTGTAGTGTGATATAATGTTCTGCATCGTGATATAATGTTCTGTACTGTGATATAATGTTCTGTATCGTGATATAATGTTCTGTAATGTGATATAATGTTGTATATTGTGATATAATGTTCTGTAGTGTGATATAATGCTCTCTATCGTGATATAATGTTCTGTACTGTGATATAATGTTGTATATTGTGATATAATGTTCTGTAGTGTGATATAATATTCTGTATCGTGATATAATGCTCTCTATCGTGACATCATGTTCTGTATCGTGATATAATGCTCTCTATCGTGACATCATGTTCTGTATTGTGATATAAGGATGTATGTGATATAATGTTCTGTATCGTGATATAATGCTCTCTATCGTGACATCATGTTCTGTATTGTGATATAAGGATGTATGTGATATAATGTTCTGTATCGTGATATAAGGATGTATGTGACATCATGTTCTCTATCGTGATATAAGGATGTATGTGATATAATGTTCTGTATCGTGATATAAGGATGTATGTGACATCATGTTCTCTATCGTGATATAAGGATGTATGTTGTGATATAATATTCTCTATCGTGACATCATGTTCTGTATTGTGATATAAGGATGTATGTGATATAATGCTCTCTATCGTGACATCATGTTCTCTATCGTGATATAAGGATGTATGTGATCAAGTTTCCTCAGAAACCGTTGTGTTATTTTTAAAGGCGTGTTTTTCTGTTTGGGTGATTAGTAGGAAAAATGAAATAAATGTGGTACTTATTCCGACGGAGGTAAACACGGCCGTTATAGTGGAATAATGTTTGGCCGATTAGGGCCGGAGATAATGACAAACACATGAGAGAGGTATGTTAAGTGGTCTATTTGAATGTAAGCAGCACGTGTAATGATTCAAACCCCTTCTCCGCTAATGGCTCTGTTGGTCATTCTGACTCCACTGTCGTAATCACAATCAGACACAGCAACCTGATTGGATCACTAGTGGACGTCTGGACTGTGGCTGAATGATCTGATTGATTCGTGTTTTAACGAGTGAGGTTGATGCATAATGACAGAGGTTATTTCTGATGATTCACTCTGATGATTAAAGCAGGAGAGAGAGAGAGAGAGAGATGTAGTGGATGGATGGCTCCTTTGTCCTGGGTGTCTCCCAGGGGTTGGGGTTTAGGGGTAGGGAGGGTTGAGGTCAGGTTAGAATAGAACAGAGGAACCTGTCAGAACATCAGAATAAGAAGTGATCAGAGGGGAACACTGAGGAGGAATCATTACCTCTATGTGAGTGTGTTTTTTATTATCTATTTCACCTGTTTTGTTAAAACCGCTTGAATTGAAACCGCTTGAATTGAGAGAGAGAGAGAGAGAGACAGAGAGAGAGAGAGAGAGAGAGAGAGACAGAGAGAGAGAGAGAGAGAAAGAGAGACAGAGAGAGAGAGAGAGAGAGAGAGACAGAGAGAGAGAGCGAGACAGAGAGAGAGAGAAAGAGAGAGAGTAACAGTAGTGGTGGGGATGGAAGAGGAGAGGAACAGTAGTGGTGGGGATGGAAGTTGTAGTGGAGCTGAGTAGTGTCTCTAGTCCTGTTGTTGTGGAGCTGAGTAGTGTCTCTAGTCCTGTTGTTGTGGAGCTGAGTAGTGTCTCTAGTCCTGTTGTTGTGGAGCTGAGTAGTGTCTCTAGTCCTGTTGTAGTGGAGCTGAGTAGTGTCTCTGGTCCTGTTGTTGTGGAGCTGAGTAGTGTCTCTAGTCCTGTTGTTGTGGAGCTGAGTAGTGTCTCTAGTCCTGTTGTAGTGGAGTTGAGTAGTGTCTCTAGTCCTGTTGTAATGGAGCTGAGTAGTGTCTCTAGTCCTGTTGTAGTGGAGCTGAGTAGTGTCTCTGGTCCTGTTGTAGTGGAGCTGAGTAGTGTCTCTAGTCCTGTTGTAGTGGAGCTGAGTAGTGTCTCTAGTCCTGTTGTAGTGGAGCTGAGTAGTGTCTCTGGTCTGGTCCTGTTGTTGTGGAGCTGAGTAGTGTCTCTAGTCCTGTTGTAGTGGAGCTGAGTAGTGTCTCTGGTCCTGTTGTAGTGGAGCTGAGTAGTGTCTCTGGTCCTGTTGTAGTGGAGCTGAGTAGTGTCTCTGGTCCTGTTGTAGTGGAGCTGAGTAGTGTCTCTGGTCCTGTTGTAGTGGAGCTGAGTAGTGTCTCTAGTCCTGTTGTAGTGGAGCTGAGTAGTGTCTCTGGTCTGGTCCTGTTGTAGTGGAGCTGAGTAGTGTCTCTAGTCCTGTTGTAGTAGAGCTGAGTAGTGTCTCTGGTCTGGTCCTGTTGTAGTGGAGCTGAGTAGTGTCTCTAGTCCTGTTGTAGTGGAGCTGAGTAGTGTCTCTAGTCCTGTTGTAGTGGAGCTGAGTAGTGTCTCTAGTCCTGTTGTAGTGGAGCTGAGTAGTGTCTCTGGTCTGGTCCTGTTGTAGTAGAGCTGAGTAGTGTCTCTAGTCCTGTTGTAGTGGTGCTGAGTAGTGTCTCTGGTCTGGTCCTGTTGTAGTGGAGCTGAGTAGTGTCTCTAGTCCTGTTGTAGTGGCGCTGAGTAGTGTCTCTAGTCCTGTTGTAGTGGAGCTGAGTAGTGTCTCTGGTCTAGTCCTGTTGTAGTGGAGCTGAGTAGTGTCTCTGGTCCTGTTGTAGTGGAGCTGAGTAGTGTCTCTAGTCCTGTTGTAGTGGAGCTGAGTAGTGTCTCTAGTCCTGTTGTAGTGGAGCTGAGTAGTGTCTCTGGTCCTGTTGTAGTGGAGCTGAGTAGTGTCTCTAGTCCTGTTGTTGTGGAGCTGAGTAGTGTCTCTAGTCCTGTTGTAGTGGAGCTGAGTAGTGTCTCTAGTCCTGTTGTAGTGGAGCTGAGTAGTGTCTCTGGTCTGGTCCTGTTGTTGTGGAGCTGAGTAGTGTCTCTAGTCCTGTTGTAGTGGAGCTGAGTAGTGTCTCTGGTCCTGTTGTAGTGGAGCTGAGTAGTGTCTCTAGTCCTGTTGTAGTGGAGCTGAGTAGTGTCTCTGGTCTGGTCCTGTTATAGTGGAGCTGAGTAGTGTCTCTGGTCCTGTTGTTGTGGAGCTGAGTAGTGTCTCTAGTCCTGTTGTAGTAGAGCTGAGTAGTGTCTCTAGTCCTGTTGTAATGGAGCTGAGTAGTGTCTCTGGTCCTGTTGTAGTGGAGCTGAGTAGTGTCTCTGGTCCTGTTGTTGTGGAGCTGAGTAGTGTCTCTAGTCCTGTTGTAGTGGAGCTGAGTAGTGTCTCTAGTCCTGTTGTAGTGGAGCTGAGTAGTGTCTCTAGTCCTGTTGTAGTGGAGCTGAGTAGTGTCTCTAGTCCTGTTGTAGTGGAGCTGAGTAGTGTCTCTGGTCCTGTTGTAGTGGAGCTGAGTAGTGTCTCTAGTCCTGTTGTAGTGGAGCTGAGTAGTGTCTCTAGTCCTGTTGTAGTGGAGCTGAGTAGTGTCTCTGGTCTGGTCCTGTTGTTGTGGAGCTGAGTAGTGTCTCTAGTCCTGTTGTAGTGGAGCTGAGTAGTGTCTCTGGTCCTGTTGTAGTGGAGCTGAGTAGTGTCTCTAGTCCTGTTGTAGTGGAGCTGAGTAGTGTCTCTAGTCCTGTTGTAGTGAAGCTGAGTAGTGTCTCTAGTCCTGTTGTAGTGGAGCTGAGTAGTGTCTCTAGTCCTGTTGTAGTGGAGCTGAGTAGTGTCTCTGGTCCTGTTGTTGTGGAGCTGAGTAGTGTCTCTGGTCTGGTCCTGTTGTTGTGGAGCTGAGTAGTGTCTCTAGTCCTGTTGTAGTGGAGCTGAGTAGTGTCTCTGGTCTGGTCCTGTTGTAGTGGAGCTGAGTAGTGTCTCTAGTCCTGTTGTAGTGGAGCTGAGTAGTGTCTCTGGTCCTGTTGTAGTGGAGCTGAGTAGTGTCTCTGGTCCTGTTGTTGTGGAGCTGAGTAGTGTCTCTAGTCCTGTTGTAGTGGAGCTGAGTAGTGTCTCTAGTCCTGTTGTAGTGGAGCTGAGTAGTGTCTCTAGTCCTGTTGTAGTGGAGCTGAGTAGTGTCTCTGGTCTGGTCCTGTTGTAGTGGAGCTGAGTAGTGTCTCTAGTCCTGTTGTAGTAGAGCTGAGTAGTGTCTCTGGTCTGGTCCTGTTGTAGTGGAGCTGAGTAGTGTCTCTAGTCCTGTTGTAGTGGAGCTGAGTAGTGTCTCTAGTCTTGTTGTAGTGGAGCTGAGTAGTGTCTCTAGTCCTGTTGTAGTGGAGCTGAGTAGTGTCTCTAGTCCTGTTGTAGTGGAGCTCAGTAGTGTCTCTAGTCCTGTTGTAGTGGAGCTGAGTAGTGTCTCTAGTCCTGTTGTAGTGGAGCTGAGTAGTGTCTCTAGTCCTGTTGTAGTGGAGCTGAGTAGTGTCTCTAGTCCTGTTGTAGTGGAGCTGAGTAGTGTCTCTGGTCTGGTCCTGTTATAGTGGAGCTGAGTAGTGTCTCTGGTCCTGTTGTTGTGGAGCTGAGTAGTGTCTCTAGTCCTGTTGTAGTAGAGCTGAGTAGTGTCTCTAGTCCTGTTGTAATGGAGCTGAGTAGTGTCTCTGGTCCTGTTGTAGTGGAGCTGAGTAGTGTCTCTGGTCCTGTTGTTGTGGAGCTGGTCCTGTTGTTGTGGAGCTGAGTAGTGTCTCTGGTCTGGTCCTGTTGTTGTGGAGCTGAGTAGTGTCTCTAGTCCTGTTGTAGTGGAGCTGAGTAGTGTCTCTGGTCTGGTCCTGTTGTAGTGGAGCTGAGTAGTGTCTCTAGTCCTGTTGTAGTGGAGCTGAGTAGTGTCTCTGGTCCTGTTGTAGTGGAGCTGAGTAGTGTCTCTGGTCCTGTTGTTGTGGAGCTGAGTAGTGTCTCTAGTCCTGTTGTAGTGGAGCTGAGTAGTGTCTCTAGTCCTGTTGTAGTGGAGCTGAGTAGTGTCTTTAGTCCTGTTGTAGTGGAGCTGAGTAGTGTCTCTGGTCTGGTCCTGTTGTAGTGGAGCTGAGTAGTGTCTCTGGTCTGGTCCTGTTGTAGTGGAGCTGAGTAGTGTCTCTAGTCTGGTCCTGTTGTAGTGGAGCTGAGTAGTGTCTCTAGTCCTGTTGTAGTGGAGCTGAGTAGTGTCTCTAGTCCTGTTGTAGTGGAGCTGAGTAGTGTCTCTCGTCTGGTCCTGTTGTTGTGGAGCTGAGTAGTGTCTCTAGTCCTGTTGTAGTGGAGCTGAGTAGTGTCTCTGGTCCTGTTGTAGTGGAGCTGAGTAGTGTCTCTAGTCCTGTTGTAGTGGAGCTGAGTAGTGTCTCTAGTCCTGTTGTAGTGGAGCTGAGTAGTGTCTCTAGTCCTGTTGTAGTGGAGCTGAGTAGTGTCTCTAGTCCTGTTGTAGTGGAGCTGAGTAGTGTCTCTAGTCCTGTTGTAGTGGAGCTGAGTAGTGTCTCTGGTCTGGTCCTGTTGTAGTGGAGCTGAGTAGTGTCTCTGGTCCTGTTGTAGTGGAGCTGAGTAGTGTCTCTAGTCCTGTTGTAGTGGAGCTGAGTAGTGTCTCGCTCTGGATAAGAGCGTCTGCTAAGTGACTTAAATGTAATGTAATGTCTCTAGTCCTGTTGTAGTGGAGCTGAGTAGTGTCTCTAGTCCTGTTGTAGTAGAGCTGAGTAGTGTCTCTAGTCCTGTTGTAGTGGAGCTGAGTAGTGTCTCTAGTCCTGTTGTAGTGGAGCTGAGTAGTGTCTCTAGTCCTGTTGTAGTGGAGCTGAGTAGTGTCTCTGGTCCTGTTGTAGTGGAGCTGAGTAGTGTCTCTGGTCCTGTTGTTGTGGAGCTGAGTAGTGTCTCTAGTCCTGTTGTAGTGGAGCTGAGTAGTGTCTCTAGTCCTGTTGTAGTGGAGCTGAGTAGTGTCTTTAGTCCTGTTGTAGTGGAGCTGAGTAGTGTCTCTGGTCTGGTCCTGTTGTAGTGGAGCTGAGTAGTGTCTCTGGTCTGGTCCTGTTGTAGTGGAGCTGAGTAGTGTCTCTAGTCTGGTCCTGTTGTAGTGGAGCTGAGTAGTGTCTCTAGTCCTGTTGTAGTGGAGCTGAGTAGTGTCTCTAGTCCTGTTGTAGTGGAGCTGAGTAGTGTCTCTGGTCTGGTCCTGTTGTTGTGGAGCTGAGTAGTGTCTCTAGTCCTGTTGTAGTGGAGCTGAGTAGTGTCTCTGGTCCTGTTGTAGTGGAGCTGAGTAGTGTCTCTAGTCCTGTTGTAGTGGAGCTGAGTAGTGTCTCTAGTCCTGTTGTAGTGGAGCTGAGTAGTGTCTCTAGTCCTGTTGTAGTGGAGCTGAGTAGTGTCTCTAGTCCTGTTGTAGTGGAGCTGAGTAGTGTCTCTAGTCCTGTTGTAGTGGAGCTGAGTAGTGTATCTGGTCTGGTCCTGTTGTAGTGGAGCTGAGTAGTGTCTCTGGTCCTGTTGTAGTGGAGCTGAGTAGTGTCTCTAGTCCTGTTGTAGTGGAGCTGAGTAGTGTCTCGCTCTGGATAAGAGCGTCTGCTAAGTGACTTAAATGTAATGTAATGTCTCTAGTCCTGTTGTAGTGGAGCTGAGTAGTGTCTCTAGTCCTGTTGTAGTAGAGCTGAGTAGTGTCTCTAGTCCTGTTGTAGTGGAGCTGAGTAGTGTCTCTAGTCCTGTTGTAGTGGAGCTGAGTAGTGTCTCTAGTCCTGTTGTAGTGGAGCTGAGTAGTGTCTCTAGTCCTGTTGTAGTGGAGCTGAGTAGTGTCTCTAGTCCTGTTGTAGTGGAGCTGAGAGCTGAGTAGTGTCTCTGGTCTGGTCCTGTTGTAGTGGAGCTGAGTAGTGTCTCTAGTCCTGTTGTAGTGGAGCTGAGTAGTGTCTCTAGTCTGGTCCTGTTGTAGTGGAGCTGAGTAGTGTCTCTAGTCCTGTTGTAGTGGAGCTGAGTAGTGTCTCTAGTCCTGTTGTAGTGGAGCTGAGTAGTGTCTCTGGTCCTGTTGTAGTGGAGCTGAGTAGTGTCTCTAGTCCTGTTGTAGTGGAGCTGAGTAGTGTCTCTAGTCCTGTTGTAGTGGAGCTGAGTAGTGTCTCTAGTCCTGTTGTAGTGGAGCTGAGTAGTGTCTCTAGTCCTGTTGTAGTGGAGCTGAGTAGTGTCTCTAGTCCTGTCGGAGTGGATGAAAGTGGTGTCTCTGGGGATAAATAGCTCTGTGGTTGTGTTGTTTATTTGAGTTCTGCTCTGGTCTTCAGTATTGTTGCAGTAACCGATCAGCTGTTGGACCAGACTCTCTCCAAACACTGAGTCAGAAAAATAGGAAAAGGACTTCCTGAATTTTGAATATTCATCGCTCATTCAGATGTTTTTAGGGAACTGCAGTCAAGTCAAGACCTTGGTGAGGACGACGAACGTTGCAGATGAGCGTCCCTGAGACGGTTTTTGACAGTTTTTGAACAGTTTCATCAGCTATCTGAGTGGCTGGTCTCAGACGATCCCACAGGTGAAGAAGCCAGATGTGGAGGTCCTGGGCTAGCCTGGTTATACGTGGTCTGCGGATGTGGAGGTCCCGGGCTAGCCTGGTTATACGTGGTCTGCGGCTGTGGAGGTCCTGGGCTAGCCTGGTTATACGTGGTCTGCGGATGTGGAGGTCCTGGGCTAGCCTGGTTATACGTGGTCTGTGGATGTGGAGGTCCTGGGCTAGCCTGGTTATACGTGGTCTGTGGATGTGGAGGTCCTGGGCTAGCCTGGTTATACGTGGTCTGCGGGTGTGGTGGGGCATCACGGCTGTAGTTTCAGCCCGTGGGTGTGGTTATACGTGGTCTGTGGATGTGGAGGTCCTGGGCTAGCCTGGTTATACGTGGTCTGTGGATGTGGAGGTCCTGGGCTAGCCTGGTTATACGTGGTCTGTGGATGTGGAGGTCCTGGGCTAGCCTGGTTATACGTGGTCTGTGGATGTGGAGGTCCTGGGCTAGCCTGGTTATACGTGGTCTGTGGATGTGGAGGTCCTGGGCTAGCCTGGTTATACGTGGTCTGTGGATGTGGAGGTCCTGGGCTAGCCTGGTTATACGTGGTCTGCGGCTGTGGAGGTCCTGGGCTAGCCTGGTTATACGTGGTCTGCGGCTGTGGAGGTCCTGGGCTAGCCTGGTTATACGTGGTCTGCGGCTGTGGAGGTCCTGGGCTAGCCTGGTTATACGTGGTCTGCGGCTGTGGAGGTCCTGGGCTAGCCTGGTTATACGTGGTCTGTGGATGTGGAGGTCCTGGGCTAGCCTGGTTATACGTGGTCTGCGGCTGTGGAGGTCCTGGGCTAGCCTGGTTATACGTGGTCTGTGGATGTGGAGGTCCTGGGCTAGCCTGGTTATACGTGGTCTGTGGATGTGGAGGTCCTGGGCTAGCCTGGTTATACGTGGTCTGTGGATGTGGAGGTCCTGGGCTAGCCTGGTTATACGTGGTCTGCGGCTGTGGAGGTCCTGGGCTAGCCTGGTTATACGTGGTCTGTGGATGTGGAGGTCCTGGGCTAGCCTGGTTATACGTGGTCTGTGGCTGTGAGCCCAGATGGACGTACTGGCAAATGATCTAAAACAAAGTTGGAGGCGGCTTATGGTAGAGAAATGAACATTCAATTATCTGGCAACAGCTCTGGTGGACATTCCTGCAGTCAGCATGCCAATTGCACACTCCCTCAAAACTTGAGACTTCTGTGGCATTGTGTTTTGTGACAAAACTGCACCTGTGTAATGACCATGCTGTTTAATCAGCTTATTGATATGCCACACCTGTCAGGTGGATGGATTATCTTGGCAAAGGAGAAATGCTCACTAACAGGGATGTAAACACAGTAGATGGAGTGATGCTCTCTCCAATCCATAGCCTCTAAACATGTCAAATGTGGCTTGTGAGACATTTGTACAACAGCTTTCAACCGATGCTGGTATTCAGTTTCAATAATGGCATGAAGTTGGAGGACCTGAAACGGTAGATGAACAGATGAAATGAGAAACATGGGGATGAATTTGTTGAAACAAAGAGAACTGTTTTGGAGCCAGATGCTCCGAGACACTGGATGTACGTGTGTGTGTGTCAGGGTTTACATTAGTCGGTAATTGACGGCTTTTGGCCGGTAAAATCATTGAAAAGCTGATAAATCAAATGTAAACCTACCAAATGGTCCGGCCTGTGAGCCTGCTGCTGAGACGAGAGAGAGTGAGACAGGTGCCTTGGCGCTTTGAGGTGCTTTGATTGCAAAGATGGAGTCCTTTTTCATTGACGTAAAACCAAAGTTAAAGAGCCTATAGTGAAAAGCCAACACGCCAGGGCTCCAGACTGACACCATTTAGTCACATTTTGCCTCGGCTGCGCATTCATTCGCCTCACTCAAAACATCCTATTTTGCTGATTGGGCCTGCTGATGGAGCCTGCTGATTGGAGCTGCTGATGGGGCCTGCTGATGGGGCCTGCTGATGGGGCCTGCTGATGGGGCCTGCTGATGGGGCCTGCTGATGGGGCCTGCTGATTGGGCCTGCTGATGGGGCCTGCTGATGGGGCCTGCTGATGGGGCCTGCTGCTCATTTTTTAAATCAACTTTTTTGGGACAAAACACAACTATCCTGTGACCACAGATGAAGAGAGGATGTCCTCAGCTTTCTGTAGGGCTACTTTTTATTTCTCAATTCTACATTTTGAGCTCAATAGGAATTATTTCGAAAACAATATATTTGATATGACTTCGAGTTACAGAGTGTGAAATGCCTAGGCCTCAATGGGCGGTAGGCTACAACTGGGACATTAAATGTTCTGTTAGATTCATACATAGCTACAAGCAGTGGGTATTATCTTTAGTTAGTGTTGTGGGGGTGGTTTGCTGCAGGAGGAACTGGTGCACTTCAATCCCATATAAAAATGTGTGGGCAGAACTGAAAAAGCCTGTTCGAGCAAAGGAGGCCTACAAACCTGACTCAGTTACACCAGCTCTGTCAGGAGGAATGGGCCAAAATTCACTTATCGTGGGAAGCTTGTGGAAGGCCACCCAAAACGTTTGACCCAAGTTAAACAATTTGAAGGCAATGCTACCAAATACTAATTGAGTGTATGTAAACTTCTGACCCACTGGGAATGTAATGAAAGAAATAAAAGCTGAAATTAATCATTCTCTCTACTATTATTCTGACATTTCACATTCTTAAAATAAAGTGGTGATCCTAAATGACCTAAAACAGGGACTTTTTACTAGGATTAAATGTCAGGAATTGTGAAAAACTGAGTTTTTAAATGTATTTAGCGAAGGTGTATGTAAACTTCGTGACTTCAACTGTAGCTGTGCATATGCTGAACATCCGAACCTGTTTTAGTCATTAGTTATAGGCTGTTATTAAGGACATTAAAACGTGGGTAATTTGGTCATTATTCGTGGTTTATTCAAGGTGCTGGCTGCTTGGGCCCTAATTGGTTAGGGTTAGGGGTTAGGGTTAGGGTTAGGGTTAGGGTTAGGGGTTAAGGGTTAGGGTTAGGGGCACCCAATGCATTTAGATGACCGGGAAAATTTCGCAAATGTCTGAACAATTAAAATTTTCCCAGTCACTTGTCCGTCTCCAAATTTCCTGAACGGAAACCTTGGTGTGTGTGTGTGTGTGTGTGTGTGTGTGTGTGTGTGTGTGTGTGTGTGTGTGTGTGTGTGTGTGTGTGTGTGTGTGTGTGTGTGTGTGTGTGTGTGTGTGTGTACGCCAGCGTACGTGTATACATGCATGGTGTGGTGGGGCATCATGGCTGTAGTTTCAGCCCGTGGGTGTGGTGGGACATCAGGGCTGTAGTTTCAGCCCGTGGGTGTGGTGGAACATCATGGCTGTAGTTTCAGCCCGTGGGTGTGGTGGGACATCAGGGCTGTAGTTTCATCCCGTGGGTGTGGTGGGACATCATGGCTGTAGTTTCAGCCCGTGGGTGTGGTGGGACATCAGGGCTGTAGTGTCATCCCGTGGGTGTGGTGGGGCATCATGGCTGTAGTTTCAGCCCGTGGGTGTGGTGGGGCATCACGGCTGTAGTTTCAGCCCGTGGGTGTGGTGGGCATCACGGCTGGTTTCAGCCCGTGGTGTGGGATGGGACATCATATGGCTGTGGTTTCATCCCGTGGTGTGGTGGGACATCATGGCTGTAGTTTCAGCCCGTGGCCTGTGGTGGGACATCAGGGCTGTGTGTCATCCCGTGGGTGTGGTGGGGCATCACGGCTGGTTTCAGCCCGTGGGTGTGTGGGGCATCACGGCTGGAGGTTCAGCCCGTGGGTGTGGTGGTTATCACGGCTGTGGATTTCAGCCCGTGGGTGTGGTGGGACATCATATGGCTGTAGTTTCAGCCCTGGGTGTGGTGGGGCATCACGGCTGCCTGGTTTCAGCCCGTGGTCTGTGGATGGGACATCATGGCTGTAGTTTCAGCCCGTGGGTGTGGTGGGGCATCACGGCTGTGGTTTCAGGTGGGTGTGGTGGGCATCACGGCTGGTTTCAGCCCGTGGGTGTGGATGTGGACATCCTGGGCTGTAGTTTCAGCCCGTGGGTGTGGATGTGGATCCGGGCTTTCAGCCCGTGGGTGTGGTGGGACATCATATGGCTGTAGTTTCAGCCCGTGGTGTGGTGGGGCATCACGGCTGTAGTTTCAGCCCGTGGTGTGTGGATGTGGGGCATCACGGCTGTAGTTTCAGCCCGTGGGTGTGGTGGGAGGTCATATGGCTGGGTTTCAGCCTGGGTGTGGTGGGGCATCACGGTCTGTGTTTCAGCCCGTGGAGGTCCTGGGACATCATATGGCTGTAGTTTCAGCCCGTGGGTGTGGATGTGGAGGCATCACGGCTGCCTGGTTTCAGCCCGTGGGTGTGGTGGGACATCCGGCTGCCTAGTTTCAGCCCGTGGTGTGGTGGGGGATCACGGCTGGTTTCAGCCTGGTGTGGTGGGACATCATGTGGCTGTAGTTTCATCCCGTGGGTGTGGTGGGGGCATCACGGCTGTAGTTTCAGCCCGTGGTCTGTGGTGGGACATCATATGGCTGCCTGTTTCATCCCGTGGGTGTGGTGGGGCATCACGGCTGTAGTTTCAGCCCGTGGGTGTGGTGGACATCATATGGCTGTAGTTTCATCCCGGGGTGTGGTGGGACATCACGGCTGGTCTCCGTGGGTGTGGTGGGACATCATATGGCTGTAGTTTCATCCCGTGGGTGTGGTGGGGCATCACGGCTGTAGTTTCAGCCCGTGGGTGTGGTGGGACATCATATGGCTGTGGTTTCATCCCGTGGGTGTGGTGGGACATCATATGGCTGTAGTTTCATCCCGTGGGTGTGGTTATCACGGCTGTAGTTTCAGCCCGTGGGTGTGGTGGGACATCATATGGCTGTAGTTTCAGCCCGTGGGTGTGGTGGGGCATCACGGCTGTAGTTTCAGCCCGTGGGTGTGGTGGGACATCATATGGCTGTAGTTTCAGCCCGTGGGTGTGGTGGGACATCACGGCTGTAGTTTCAGCCCGTGGGTGTGGTGGGACATCATATGGCTGTAGTTTCAGCCCGTGGGTGTGGTGGGACATCATATGGCTGTAGTTTCAGCCCGTGGGTGTGGTGGGACATCATATGGCTGTAGTTTCAGCCCGTGGGTGTGGTGGGACATCATATGGCTGTAGTTTCAGCCCGTGGGTGTGGTGGGACATCACGGCTGTAGTTTCAGCCCGTGGGTGTGGTGGGACATCATATGGCTGTAGTTTCAGCCCGTGGGTGTGGTGGGACATCATATGGCTGTAGTTTCAGCCCGTGGGTGTGGTGGGACATCACGGCTGTAGTTTCAGCCCGTGGGTGTGGTGGGACATCATATGGCTGTAGTTTCATCCCGTGGGTGTGGTGGGGCATCACGGCTGTAGTTTCAGCCCGTGGGTGTGGTGGGACATCATATGGCTGTAGTTTCATCCCGTGGGTGTGGTGGGACATCATATGGCTGTAGTTTCATCCCGTGGGTGTGGTGGGGCATCACGGCTGTAGTTTCAGCCCGTGGGTGTGGTGGGACATCATATGGCTGTAGTTTCAGCCCGTGGGTGTGGTGGGACATCACGGCTGTAGTTTCAGCCCGTGGGTGTGGTGGGACATCATATGGCTGTAGTTTCAGCCCGTGGGTGTGGTGGGACATCATATGGCTGTAGTTTCAGCCCGTGGGTGTGGTGGGACATCATATGGCTGTAGTTTCAGCCCGTGGGTGTGGTGGGACATCATATGGCTGTAGTTTCAGCCCGTGGGTGTGGTGGGACATCATATGGCTGTAGTTTCAGCCCGTGGGTGTGGTGGGACATCATATGGCTGTAGTTTCAGCCCGTGGGTGTGGTGGGACATCACGGCTGTAGTTTCAGCCCGTGGGTGTGGTGGGACATCATATGGCTGTAGTTTCAGCCCGTGGGTGTGGTGGGACATCATATGGCTGTAGTTTCAGCCCGTGGGTGTGGTGGGGCATCACGGCTGTAGTTTCAGCCCGTGGGTGTGGAGGGGCATCATATGGCTGTAGTTTCAGCCCGTGGGTGTGGTGGGACATCATATGGCTGTAGTTTCATCCCGTGGGTGTGGAGGGGCATCATACGGCTGTAGTTTCAGCCCGTGGGTGTGGTGGGGCATCATACGGCTGTAGTTTCAGCCCGTGGGTGTGGTGGGACATCATATGGCTGTAGTTTCAGCCCGTGGGTGTGGTGGGACATCATACGGCTGTAGTTTCATCCCGTGGGTGTGGTGGGACATCATACGGCTGTAGTTTCATCCCGTGGGTGTGGTGGGGCATCATACGGCTGTAGTTTCATCCCGTGGGTGTGGTGGGACATCATACGGCTGTAGTTTCATCCCGTGGGTGTGGTGGGACATCATACGGCTGTAGTTTCATCCCGTGGGTGTGGTGGGGCATCACGGCTGTAGTTTCATCCCGTGGGTGTGGTGGGACATCATACGGCTGTAGTTTCATCCCGTGGGTGTGGTGGGGCATCATATGGCTGTAGTTTCAGCCCGTGGGTGTGGTGGGGCATCACGGCTGCAGTGCTGTTCCAAACACAGCTGTAGATATCAGGGAAAAACACACTTCCCCTTTGAAGACCCAACGGTGGTTTAGTTATTTAGTTTAGTAATATTTATTTAGTTATTCCTAGTTTCATCAAACACATATATCTAAATAACGATAATAGGACTGTTTTAAAACACAAAGACTCTTTTACAACAAGCAACCAGAAGTAACAAATAGGTGTTTACGGTGTAAATATATAACGCTATTCAGTATGGAGTCGGTGTTGAATGGCCGTAATACTTAAACTGAATAATACTGATATGGCAGACGGATTTAATGTGTGATTTTTGGCTTGTTCTGCTGAAGTTTATGAGAGTACTTAGGCTGATTGCTCTGAACCACATTAGTGCGAAAGAACAAACAGAGTAAACATTACCCAGTACATTACAACACGACATTATAAAGTACTGTAGTCCTTCCTGCCAAAAACAAAAACAAATCCCATAATGTCCCTGATCTGTGTCTGATGACCCCTGTAGTAGTCTGGTAACCTCTAGGGTCCTCTGTAGTAGTCTGGTAACCTCTAGGGTCGTCTGTGTCTGGTGACCCCTGTAGTAGTCTGGTAACCTCTGTGTCTGATGACCCCTGTAGTCGTCTGGTAACCTCTAGGTCCTCTGTGTCTGATGACCCCTGTAGTAGTCTGGTAACCTCTAGGGTCCTCTGTAGCAGTCTGGTAACCTCTAGGGTCCTCTGTAGTAGTCTGGTAACCTCTAGGGTCCTCTGTAGTAGTCTGGTAACCTCTAGGGTCCCCTGTAGTAGTCTGGTAACCTCTAGGGTCCTCTGTAGTAGTCTGGTAACCTCTAGGTCCTCTGTGTCTGATGACCTCTGTAGTAGTCTGGTAACCTCTAGGGTCCTCTGTAGTAGTCTGGTAACCTCTAGGGTCCTCTGTAGTAGTCTGGTAACCTCTAGGGTCCCCTGTAGTAGTCTGGTAACCTCTAGGGTCCTCTGTAGTAGTCTGGTAACCTCTAGGTCCTCTGTGTCTGATGACCCCTGTAGTAGTCTGGTAACCTCTAGGGTCCTCTGTAGTAGTCTGGTAACCTCTGTGTCTGATGACCCCTGTAGTAGTCTGGTAACCTCTAGGTCCTCTGTGTCTGATGACCCCTGTAGTAGTCTGGTAACCTCTAGGGTCCTCTGTGTCTGATGACCCCTGTAGTAGTCTGGTAACTTCTAGGGTCCTCTGTAGTAGTCTGGTAACTTCTAGGGTCCTCTGTAGTAGTCTGGTAACTTCTAGGGTCCTCTGTGTCTGATGACCCCTGTAGTAGTCTGGTAACCTCTAGGGTCCTCTGTAGTAGTCTGGTAACTTCTAGGGTCCTCTGTAGTAGTCTGGTAACTTCTAGGGTCCTCTGTAGTAGTCTGGTAACTTCTAGGGTCCTCTGTGTCTGATGACCCCTGTAGTAGTCTGGTAACCTCTAGGGTCCTCTGTAGTAGTCTGGTAACCTCTGTGTCCTCTGTGTCTGATGACCCCTGTAGTAGTCTGGTAACCTCTAGGGTCCTCTGTAGTAGTCTGGTAACCTCTAGGGTCCTCTGTAGTAGTCTGGTAACCTCTAGGGTCCTCTGTAGTAGTCTGGTAACCTCTAGGGTCCTCTGTAGTAGTCTGGTAACCTCTAGGTCCTCTGTGTCTGGTGACCCCTGTAGTAGTCTGGTAACCTCTGTGTCTGATGACCCCTGTAGTAGTCTGGTAACCTCTGTGTCTGGTGACCCCTGTAGTAGTCTGGTAACCTCTAGGGTCCTCTGTGTCTGATGACCCCTGTAGTAGTCTGGTAACCTCTAGGGTCCTCTGTAGTAGTCTGGTAACCTCTAGGTCCTCTGTGTCTGATGACCCCTGTAGTAGTCTAGTAACCTCTAGGTCCTCTGTGTCTGATGACCCCTGTAGTAGTCTGGTAACCTCTAGGGTCCTCTGTAGTAGTCTGGTAACCTCTAGGTCCTCTGTGTCTGATGACCCCTGTAGTAGTCTAGTAACCTCTAGGGTCCTCTGTAGTGGTCTGGTAACCTCTAGGGTCCCCTGTAGTAGTCTGGTAACCTCTAGGGTCCTCTGTAGTAGTCTGGTAACCTCTAGGGTCCTCTGTAGTAGTCTGGTAACCTCTAGGGTCCTCTGTAGTAGTCTGGTAACCTCTAGGTCCTCTGTAGTAGTTTGGTAACCTCTTGGGTCCTCTGTAGTAGTCTGGTAACCTCTAGGGTCCTCTGTAGTAGTCTGGTAACCTCTAGGGTCCTCTGTAGTAGTCTGGTAACTTCTAGGGTCCTCTGTGTCTGATGACCCCTGTAGTGGTCTGGTAACCTCTAGGTCCTCTGTGTCTGATGACCCCTGTAGTAGTCTAGTAACCTCTAGGTTCTCTGTAGTCACATTGGTCGTGTTCCAAATGGGACCCTATTCCTTACATAGTGCACTACTTTTGACCAGGGCTCTACGGAGAGATGGAGACTGGCTTCTATCGGACAGATCTCCTATCTCTGTCTCTGTCTCTCTCTCTCTCTCTGTCTCTGTCTCTCTCTCTCTCCCTGTCTCTCTCTCTCTCTGTCTCTCTCTCTCTGTGTCTCTCTCTGTCTCTTTCTTTCTTTGTTTCTTTCTCTCTCTCTCTCTCTCTCTCTCTCTCTCTCTCTCGCTCTCTCTCTCTGTCTCTCTCTCTGTCTCTCTCTCTCTCTCTCTCTGTCTTGACCTCTGTCTCTCTTTCTCTCTTTCTCTCTCTCTTTCTTTCTTTCTTTGTTTCTTTCGCTCTCTCTCTCTCTCTCTCTCTCTCTCTCTCTCTGTCTTGCTCTCTGTCTCTCTTTCTCTCTGTCTCTCTCTCTTTCTTTCTTTCTTTGTTTCTTTCGCTCTCTCTCTCTCTCTCTCTCTCTCTCTCTCTCTGTCTTGCTCTCTGTCTCTCTGTCTCTCTCTCTTTCTTTCTTTCTTTCTTTCTTTCTTTCTTTCTTACTTTCTTTTGCTCTCTCGCTCTCTCTGCTCCCACGGAAACAGCAGTGTTCCAGAGTCTTCCAGAATTTAGGAGGGTATTTTTGCATCCTCAGCTTTCCTTCCTGTTTGCAAGATTAATTTATTTTTCTCTTCCTGAAGGTGACCCTCCTAAATTCTCTGGACTGATTGAGTGTGTTGTTACGTTAGTGGGAGCCGGACCCAAGTCCACAGAGTTCACACAGCTCTCATAGCTTTCTCTTTACTGTGTTGAGCAAATAAGTCACATCTGACATGGGTTTCTATCTGGTTTCTATCTGGTTTCTATCTGGTTTCTATCTGGTTTCTACATGGTTTCTATCTGGTTTCTATATGGTTTCTATCTGGTGTCTATCTGGTTTCTACCTGGTTTCTATCTGGTGTCTATCTGGTTTCTACCTGGTTTCTATCTGGTTTCTATCTGGTTTCTCTCTGGTTTCTCTCTGGTTTCTCTCTGGTTTCTATCTGGTTTCTCTCTGGTTTCTATCTGGTTTCTCTCTGGTTTCTCTCTGGTTTCTATCTGGTTTCTCTCTGGTTTCTATTTGGTGTCTCTCTGGTTTCTATCTGGTTTCTCTCTGGTTTCTCTCTGGTTTCTCTCTGGTTTTTCTCTGGTTTCTATCTGGTTTCTATCTGGTTTCTCTCTGGTTTCTCTCTGGTTTCTATCTGGTTTCTCTCTGGTTTCTATCTGGTTTCTCTCTGGTTTCTATCTGGTTTCTCTCTGGTTTCTATCTGGTTTCTATCTGGTTTCTCTCTGGTTTCTATCTGGTTTCTCTCTGGTTTCTATCTGGTTTCTCTCTGGTTTCTCTCTGGTTTCTATCTGGTTTCTCTCTGGTTTCTATCTGGTTTCTCTCTGGTTTCTATCTGGTTTCTCTTCTGGTTTCTCTCTGGTTTCTATCTGGTTTCTATCTGGTTTCTCTTCTGGTTTCTCTCTGGTTTCTCTCTGGTTTCTATCTGGTTTCTCAGGGTTTCTCTCTGGTTTCCTTCTGGTTTCTCTCTGGTTTCTCTCTGGTTTCTCTCTGGTTTCTATCTGGTTTCTCTCTGTGCCCCAATGTGTGGCTTTTTCCTGCGTGGAGGAGAGAGAGAGAATACAGCAAGACTATATTAAGGCAGAACTAGTGGCTGGCAACTCCCCTCGGGCTGACAAACAGAACAGGCCACTCACTTGTGAAGGGCTGCTCTGTGCTGCTGAGTGTGACTGAGGGAGGGAGGGACGTGGTGTGGTGTGGGCTACCGCTGCAACTCTTGTTGCTTCCATCCCTGGCCTGGTCCTGCCTGTAGCTGGGCTTTGACTATGCTGAGGCTGGGGCTGGGGCTGTGGTTGTGGGTGCCATTTTAGGCCAGGGCTAAAAAGAGGAGATGTGGCCCCCTCCACACTGCTGCGGGAGGGAGAGATTCAACCCATTGAAACGTGAACCCACTGTTTATCAAGACAGACAGTACACACAGTCAACAGGAATAGAGGAAGTAGAATTAACTGGTTTGGTTTAGTTTGGTTTGGTTTAGTTTGGTTTAGCTTTGTTTGATGTGGTTTGGTTTGGTTTAGTAGAGTGTGGTTTTGTTTGTGTCAGTTGATCTACCATTAAAATCTCAACCACCTTATTTTAGACTAAAAGAATATTTAAAATCTCAACCACCTTCCTTTAAACTAATACGATATTTAAAATACAACCAGACTAGACTAAAATGATAGGATATTTAGAGAACAAATACAGCAGACTCCTTGTTGACAGATACAGTCAGTGATCAATTTCACGGTAACGGATGCCAAACAAAAACCATTGATTTCAAAGTTTAACGAACAACTCTATGTACAAGGAGTAACACATTTACACTGAACATTTCACACAACATTTACACTGAACATTTCACACAACATTTCACACTGAACATTTCACACAACATTTCACACTGAACATTTCACACAACATTTACACTGAACATTTCACACAACATTTACACTGAACATTTCACACAACATTTACACTGAACATTTCACACAACATTTACACTGAACATTTCACACAACATTTACACTGAACATTTCACACAACATTTACACTGAACATTTCACACAACATTTACACTGAACATTTCACACAACATTTACACTGAACATTTCACACAACATTTACACTGAACATTTCACACAACATTTTACACTGAACATTTGACAAAAAACTCACATTTACTGGAACTGTGCACATGAGAAGTTTGGTCTCAGTTTTTTATGTTTCCACAGTACAGTAGAGTACAGTACAGTACAGTAGAGTACAATACAGTAGAGTACAGTAGAGTACAGTAGAGTACTGTAGGGTAGAGCTCGGTAGAGTACAGTAGAGCTCAGTAGAGTACAGTAGAGTACAGTAGAGCTCAGTAGAGTACTGTAGAGTACTGTAGAGCTCAGTAGAGTACAGTAGAGCTCAGTAGAGTACAGTAGAGTACAGTAGAGCTCAGTAGAGTAAAGTACAGTAGAGTACAGTAGAGCTCAGTAGAGTACAGTACAGTACAGTAGAGTACAGTAGAGCTCAGTAGAGTACAGTAGAGTACAGTAGAGCTCAGTAGAGCACAGTAGAGTACAGTAGAGCACAGTAGAGTACAGTAGAGTACAGTAGAGCACAGTAGAGTACAGTAGAGTACAGTACAGTACAGTAGAGCACAGTAGAGCACAGTAGAGCTCAGTAGAGCACAGTAGAGTACAGTAGAGCACAGTAGAGTACAGTAGAGCACAGTAGAGTACAGTACAGTACAGTAGAGCTCGGTAGAGTACAGTAGTGTACAGTACAGTAGAGTTCAGTAGAGTACAGTAGAGTTCAGTACAGTAGAGTACTGTAGAGTACTGTAGAGTACAGTAGAGCTCGGTAGAGTATGGCAGACTCCAGTAGAGTATAGAAGAGCTCATTGTAGTACAGTAGAGTACAGTAGAGCTCAGTAAAGTACAGTAGAGTACAGTAGAGCTCAGTAGAGTACAGTAGAGCTCAGTAGAGTACAGTAGAGTACAGTAGAGCTCAGTAGAGTACAGTCGAGTACAGTAGAGCTCAGTAGAGTACAGTAGAGTACAGTAGAGCTCAGTAGAGTACAGTCGAGTACAGTAGAGCTCAGTAGAGTACAGTAGAGTACAGTAGAGCTCAATAGAGTACAGTAGAGTACAGTAGAGCACAGTAGAGCACAGTAGAGTACAGTAGAGTACAGTACAGTAGAGCTCGGTAGAGTATGGCAGACTACAGTAGAGTATAGAAGAGCTCAGTAGAGTACAGTAGAGCTCAGTAGAGTACAGTAGAGTACAGTAGAGCTCAGTAGAGTAAAGTACAGTAGAGTACAGTAGAGCTCAGTAGAGTACAGTACAGTACAGTAGAGTACAGTAGAGCTCAGTAGAGTACAGTAGAGTACAGTAGAGCTCAGTAGAGCACAGTAGAGTACAGTAGAGCACAGTAGAGTACAGTAGAGTACAGTAGAGCACAGTAGAGTACAGTAGAGTACAGTACAGTACAGTAGAGCACAGTAGAGCACAGTAGAGCTCAGTAGAGCACAGTAGAGTACAGTAGAGCACAGTAGAGTACAGTAGAGCACAGTAGAGTACAGTACAGTACAGTAGAGCTCGGTAGAGTACAGTAGTGTACAGTACAGTAGAGTTCAGTAGAGTACAGTAGAGTTCAGTACAGTAGAGTACTGTAGAGTACTGTAGAGTACAGTAGAGCTCGGTAGAGTATGGCAGACTCCAGTAGAGTATAGAAGAGCTCATTGTAGTACAGTAGAGTACAGTAGAGCTCAGTAAAGTACAGTAGAGTACAGTAGAGCTCAGTAGAGTACAGTAGAGCTCAGTAGAGTACAGTAGAGTACAGTAGAGCTCAGTAGAGTACAGTCGAGTACAGTAGAGCTCAGTAGAGTACAGTAGAGTACAGTAGAGCTCAGTAGAGTACAGTCGAGTACAGTAGAGCTCAGTAGAGTACAGTAGAGTACAGTAGAGCTCAATAGAGTACAGTAGAGTACAGTAGAGCACAGTAGAGCACAGTAGAGTACAGTAGAGTACAGTACAGTAGAGCTCGGTAGAGTATGGCAGACTACAGTAGAGTATAGAAGAGCTCAGTAGAGTACAGTACAGTACAGTAGAGTACAGTAGAGCTCAGTAGAGTACAGTAGAGCACAGTACAGTACAGTAGAGCTCGGTAGAGTATGGCAGACTACAGTAGAGTATAGAAGAGCTCATTGGAGTACAGTAGAGCTCAGTAGATCTCAGTAGAAAACAGCACATTATAGGGTTGCATAGTCCAATATAGATGCCCTACAGATGGTCATACTACCAACAAACTATCTGTTGATAAGCAACTACATGCTAATGTTACGGTAAGGGTTAGGTTTAGAATAAGGGTTAGGTTTAGAATAAGGGTTAGGTTTAGAATAAGGGTTAGGTTTAGAATAAGGGTTAGGTTTAGAATAAGGGTTAGGTTTAGTGTTAGTGTTAGTGTTAGTGTTAGTGTTAGAATAAGGGTTAGGTTTAGAATAAGGGTTAGGTTTAGAATAAGGGTTAGGTTTAGTGGTAGTGGTAGTGGTAGTGGTAGTGTTAGTGTTATTGATAGTGTTAGTGATAGTGTTAGTGTTAGTGTTATTGATAGTGGTAGTGTTAGTGATAGTGATAGTGATAGTGATAGTGTTATTGATAGTGTTAGTGTTAGTGTTAGTGATAGTGTTATTGATAGTGTTAGTGATAGTGTTAGTGATAGTGTTAGTGATAGTAGTGTTAGTGATAGTGATAGTGGTAGTGATAGTGTTAGTGTTAGTGTTAGTGATAGTGTTAGTGATAGTGATAGTACTGTTAGTGATAGTGATAGTAGTTTTAGTGATAGTGTTAGTGATAGTGATAGTGATAGTGTTAGTGTTAGTGATAGTGATAGTAGTGTTAGTGTTAGTGTTAGTGATAGTGATAGTAGTGTTAGTGATAGTGTTAGTGTTAGTGATAGTGTTAGTGATAGTGATAGTGTTAGTGTTAGTGATAGTGATAGTGATAGTGATAGTAGTAGTGTTAGTGGTAGTGTTAGTGATAGTGTTAGTGTTAGTGTTAGTGATAGTGATAGTGTTAGTGTTAGTGATAGTGATAGTGTTAGTTATAGTGATAGTGTTAGTGATAGTGATAGTGATAGTGTTAGTGTTAGTGATAGTGTTAGTGATAGTGTTATTGTTAGTGATAGTGATAGTGATAGTGGTAGTGATAGTAGTGTTAGTGTTAGTGATAGTGTTAGTGATAGTGATAGTGTTAGTGTTAGTGATAGTGATAGTAGTGTTAGTGATAGTGATAGTGATAGTGTTAGTGGTAGTGTTAGTGTTAGTGATAGTGATAGTGTTAGTGGTAGTGTTAGTGGTAGTGTTAGTGATAGTGATAGTGGTAGTGTTAGTGTTAGTGATAGTGATAGTGTTAGTGGTAGTGTTAGTGTTAGTGATAGTGATAGTGATAGTGTTAGTGTTAGTGATAGTAGTGATAGTGTTAGTGTTAGTGATAGTGTTAGTGTTAGTGATAGTAGTGTTAGTGATAGTGTTAGTGTTAGTGATAGTGTTAGTGTTAGTGATAGTAGTGTTAGTGATAGTGTTAGTGTTAGTGATAGTAGTGTTAGTGATAGTGTTAGTGATAGTGATAGTGTTAGTGGTAGTGTTAGTGTTAGTGATAGTGATAGTGTTAGTGGTAGTGTTAGTGTTAGTGATAGTGATAGTGTTAGTGGTAGTGTTAGTGTTAGTGATAGTGTTAGTGATAGTGTTAGTGTTAGTGATAGTGTTAGTGTTAGTGATAGTGTTAGTGTTAGTGATAGTGTTAGTGTTAGTGTTAGCGATAGTGATAGTGATAGTAGTGATAGTGATAGTAGTGATAGTGATAGTGATAGTGTTAGTGATAGTGATAGTAGTGATAGTGATAGTGATAGTGGTAGTGATAGTGGTAGTGATAGTAGTGATAGTGATAGTGATAGTGGTAGTGATAGTGGTAGTGATAGTGTTAGTGTTAGTGTTAGTGATAGTGTTAGTGATAGTGATAGTGTTAGTGGTAGTGATAGTGTTAGTGTTAGTGATAGTGATAGTGATAGTGTTAGTGATAGTGATAGTAGTGATAGTTATAGTGTTAGTATTAGTGATAGTGTTAGTGTTAGTGTTAGTGTTAGTGATAGTGTTAGTGATAGTAGTGGTAGTGATAGTGATAGTGGTAGTGATAGTGATAGTGTTAGTGATAGTGTTAGTGGTAGTGTTAGTGTTAGTGTTAGTGATAGTGTTATTGATAGTGGTAGTGATAGTGTTAGTGTTAGTGTTAGTGATAGTGTTAGTAGTGATAGTGGTAGTGTTAGTGATAGTGTTAGTGTTAGTGGTAGTGTTAGTGATAGTGGTAGTGATAGTGTTAGTGATAGTGATAGTGATAGTGTTAGTGATAGTGATAGTGGTAGTGGTAGTGTTAGTGATAGTGGTAGTGATAGTGTTAGTGATAGTGTTAGTGATAGATGTGGTAGTGTTAGTGTTAGTGATAGTGTTAGTGTTAGTGTTAGTGTTATTGATAGTGGTAGTGTTAGTGTTAGTGATAGTGTTAGTGATAGTGTTAGTGTTAGTGTTAGTGATAGTGGTAGTGATAGTGTTAGTGATAGTGATAGTGGTAGTGGTAGTGATAGTGGTAGTGATAGTGTTAGTGATAGTAGTGGTAGTGATAGTGATAGTGGTAGTGATAGTGTTAGTGATAGTGTTAGTGATAGTGATATTAGTGGTAGTGTTAGTGATAGTGTTAGTGATAGTGATAGTAGTGGTAGTGATAGTGTTAGTGTTAGTGTTAGTGATAGTGATAGTGATAGTGTTAGTGATAGTAGTGTTAGTGTTAGTGTTAGTGATAGTGTTAGTGATAGTGATAGTGATAGTAGTGATAGTGATAGTAGTGATAGTGATAGTGATAGTAGTGATAGTGATAGTGTTAGTGTTAGTGATAGTAGTGATAGTGATAGTGATAGTGTTAGTGATAGTGATAGTAGTGCTAGTGATAGTGTTAGTGATAGTAGTGTTAGTGTTAGTGATAGTGTTAGTGATAGTGTTAGTGATAGTGATAGTGATAGTGTTAGTGATAGTGATAGTAGTGTTAGTGATAGTGTTAGCGTTAGTGATAGTGTTAGTGTTAGTGATAGTGTTAGTGATAGTGATAGTGGTAGTGATAGTGTTAGTGTTAGTGATAGTGTTAGTGATAGTGATAGTAGTGTTAGTGATAGTGATAGTAGTGTTAGTGATAGTGTTAGTGATAGTGATAGTGTTAGTGATAGTGTTAGTGTTAGTGTTAGTGATAGTGTTAGCGTTAGTGATAGTGTTAGTGTTAGTGATAGTGTTAGTGATAGTGATAGTGGTAGTGATAGTGTTAGTGTTAGTGTTAGTGATAGTGTTAGTGATAGTGATAGTAGTGTTAGTGATAGTGATAGTAGTGTTAGTGATAGTGTTAGTGTTAGTGATAGTGATAGTGATAGTGTTAGTGTTAGTGTTAGTGATAGTGATAGTAGTGTTAGTGTTAGTGTTAGTGTTAGTGATAGTGATAGTAGTGTTAGTGATAGTGTTAGTGTTAGTGATAGTGATAGTGATAGTGTTAGTGATAGTGATAGTGATAGTGATAGTAGTAGTGTTAGTGGTAGTGTTAGTGATAGTGATAGTGTTAGTGATAGTGATAGTGTTAGTGTTAGTGTTAGTGTTAGTGATAGTGATAGTGATAGTGATAGTGATAGTGATAGTGTTAGTGATAGTGATAGTGTTAGTGATAGTGACAGTGATAGTGTTAGTGTTAGTGATAGTGTTAGTGATAGTGATAGTGATAGTGGTAGTGATAGTAGTGTTAGTGTTAGTGTTAGTGATAGTGTTAGTGATAGTGTTAGTGTTAGTGATAGTGATAGTGATAGTAGTGTTAGTGATAGTGTTAGTGTTAGTGATAGTAGTGTTAGTGATAGTGTTAGTGTTAGTGATAGTAGTGTTAGTGATAGTGTTAGTGTTATTGATAGTGTTAGTGTTAGTGATAGTAGTGTTAGTGATAGTGTTAGTGTTAGTGATAGTAGTGTTAGTGATAGTGTTAGTGATAGTGATAGTGTTAGTGGTAGTGTTAGTGTTAGTGATAGTGATAGTGTTAGTGGTAGTGTTAGTGTTAGTGATAGTGATAGTGTTAGTGTTAGTGATAGTGATAGTGTTAGTGATAGTGTTAGTGTTAGTGATAGTGTTAGTGTTAGTGATAGTGTTAGTGTTAGTGATAGTGTTAGTGATAGTGATAGTGTTAGTGTTAGTGTTAGTGTTAGTGATAGAGTTAGTGTTAGTGATAGTGTTAGTGTTAGTGATAGTGATAGTAGTGATAGTGATAGTAGTGATAGCGATAGTGATAGTGTTAGTGATAGTGATAGTAGTGATAGTGATAGTGATAGTGGTAGTGATAGTGGTAGTGATAGTGTTAGTGTTAGTGTTAGTGATAGTGATAGTGTTAGTGTTAGTGATAGTGATAGTAGTGTTAGTGATAGTGTTAGCGTTAGTGATAGTGTTAGTGTTAGTTATAGTGATAGTGTTAGTGATAGTGATAGTGATAGTGTTAGTGTTAGTGATAGTGTTAGTGATAGTGTTATTGTTAGTGATAGTGATAGTGATAGTGGTAGTGATAGTAGTGTTAGTGATAGTGTTAGTGATAGTGATAGTGTTAGTGTTAGTGATAGTGATAGTAGTGTTAGTGATAGTGATAGTGATAGTGTTAGTGGTAGTGTTAGTGTTAGTGATAGTGATAGTGTTAGTGGTAGTGTTAGTGGTAGTGTTAGTGGTAGTGTTAGTGGTAGTGTTAGTGTTAGTGATAGTGATAGTGTTAGTGGTAGTGTTAGTGTTAGTGATAGTGATAGTGATAGTGTTAGTGTTAGTGATAGTAGTGATAGTGTTAGTGTTAGTGATAGTGTTAGTGTTAGTGATAGTAGTGTTAGTGATAGTGTTAGTGTTAGTGATAGTGTTAGTGTTAGTGATAGTAGTGTTAGTGATAGTGTTAGTGTTAGTGATAGTAGTGTTAGTGATAGTGTTAGTGATAGTGATAGTGTTAGTGGTAGTGTTAGTGTTAGTGATAGTGATAGTGTTAGTGGTAGTGTTAGTGTTAGTGATAGTGATAGTGTTAGTGGTAGTGTTAGTGTTAGTGATAGTGTTAGTGATAGTGTTAGTGTTAGTGATAGTGTTAGTGTTAGTGATAGTGTTAGTGTTAGTGATAGTGTTAGTGTTAGTGTTAGCGATAGTGATAGTGATAGTAGTGATAGTGATAGTAGTGATAGTGATAGTGATAGTGTTAGTGATAGTGATAGTAGTGATAGTGATAGTGGTAGTGGTAGTGATAGTAGTGATAGTGATAGTGATAGTGGTAGTGATAGTGGTAGTGATAGTGTTAGTGTTAGTGTTAGTGATAGTGTTAGTGATAGTGATAGTGTTAGTGGTAGTGATAGTGTTAGTGTTAGTGATAGTGATAGTGATAGTGTTAGTGATAGTGATAGTAGTGATAGTTATAGTGTTAGTATTAGTGATAGTGTTAGTGTTAGTGTTAGTGTTAGTGATAGTGTTAGTGATAGTAGTGGTAGTGATAGTGATAGTGGTAGTGATAGTGATAGTGTTAGTGATAGTGATAGTGTTAGTGGTAGTGTTAGTGTTAGTGTTAGTGATAGTGTTATTGATAGTGGTAGTGATAGTGTTAGTGTTAGTGTTAGTGATAGTGTTAGTAGTGATAGTGGTAGTGTTAGTGATAGTGTTAGTGTTAGTGGTAGTGTTAGTGATAGTGGTAGTGATAGTGTTAGTGATAGTGATAGTGATAGTGTTAGTGATAGTGATAGTGGTAGTGGTAGTGTTAGTGATAGTGGTAGTGATAGTGTTAGTGATAGTGTTAGTGATAGTGTTATTGATAGTGGTAGTGTTAGTGTTAGTGATAGTGTTAGTGTTAGTGTTAGTGTTATTGATAGTGGTAGTGTTAGTGTTAGTGATAGTGTTAGTGATAGTGTTAGTGTTAGTGTTAGTGATAGTGGTAGTGATAGTGTTAGTGATAGTGATAGTGGTAGTGGTAGTGGTAGTGATAGTGGTAGTGATAGTGTTAGTGATAGTAGTGATAGTGATAGTGGTAGTGATAGTGTTAGTGATAGTGTTAGTGATAGTGATATTAGTGGTAGTGTTAGTGATAGTGTTAGTGATAGTGATAGTAGTGGTAGTGATAGTGTTAGTGTTAGTGTTAGTGTTAGTGATAGTGTTAGTGATAGTGATAGTGTTAGTGATAGTAGTGTTAGTGTTAGTGTTAGTGATAGTGTTAGTGATAGTGATAGTGATAGTAGTGATAGTGATAGTAGTGATAGTGATAGTGATAGTAGTGATAGTGATAGTGATAGTGTTAGTGTTAGTGATAGTAGTGATAGTGATAGTGATAGTGTTAGTGATAGTGATAGTAGTGCTAGTGATAGTGTTAGTGATAGTAGTGTTAGTGTTAGTGATAGTGTTAGTGATAGTGTTAGTGATAGTGATAGTGATAGTGTTAGTGATAGTGATAGTGTTAGTGATAGTGATAGTAGTGTTAGTGATAGTGTTAGCGTTAGTGATAGTGTTAGTGTTAGTGATAGTGTTAGTGATAGTGATAGTGGTAGTGATAGTGTTAGTGTTAGTGATAGTGTTAGTGATAGTGATAGTAGTGTTAGTGATAGTGATAGTAGTGTTAGTGATAGTGTTAGTGATAGTGATAGTGTTAGTGATAGTGTTAGTGTTAGTGTTAGTGATAGTGTTAGCGTTAGTGATAGTGTTAGTGTTAGTGATAGTGTTAGTGATAGTGATAGTGGTAGTGATAGTGTTAGTGTTAGTGTTAGTGATAGTGTTAGTGATAGTGATAGTAGTGTTAGTGATAGTGTTAGTGTTAGTGATAGTGATAGTGATAGTGTTAGTGTTAGTGTTAGTGATAGTGATAGTAGTGTTAGTGTTAGTGTTAGTGTTAGTGATAGTGATAGTAGTGTTAGTGATAGTGTTAGTGTTAGTGATAGTGATAGTGATAGTGTTAGTGATAGTGATAGTGATAGTGATAGTAGTAGTGTTAGTGGTAGTGTTAGTGATAGTGATAGTGTTAGTGATAGTGATAGTGTTAGTGTTAGTGTTAGTGATAGTGTTAGTGATAGTGATAGTGATAGTGTTAGTGATAGTGATAGTGTTAGTGATAGTGACAGTGATAGTGTTAGTGTTAGTGATAGTGATAGTGTTAGTGTTAGTGATAGTGTTAGTGATAGTGATAGTGATAGTGGTAGTGATAGTAGTGTTAGTGTTAGTGTTAGTGATAGTGTTAGTGATAGTGTTAGTGTTAGTGATAGTGATAGTGATAGTAGTGTTAGTGATAGTGTTAGTGTTAGTGATAGTAGTGTTAGTGATAGTGTTAGTGTTAGTGATAGTAGTGTTAGTGATAGTGTTAGTGTTAGTGATAGTGTTAGTGTTAGTGATAGTAGTGTTAGTGATAGTGTTAGTGTTAGTGATAGTAGTGTTAGTGATAGTGTTAGTGATAGTGATAGTGTTAGTGGTAGTGTTAGTGTTAGTGATAGTGATAGTGTTAGTGGTAGTGTTAGTGTTAGTGATAGTGATAGTGTTAGTGTTAGTGATAGTGATAGTGTTAGTGATAGTGTTAGTGTTAGTGATAGTGTTAGTGTTAGTGATAGTGTTAGTGATAGTGTTAGTGATAGTGATAGTGTTAGTGTTAGTGTTAGTGTTAGTGATAGAGTTAGTGTTAGTGATAGTGTTAGTGTTAGTGATAGTGATAGTAGTGATAGTGATAGTAGTGATAGCGATAGTGATAGTGTTAGTGATAGTGATAGTAGTGATAGTGATAGTGATAGTGGTAGTGATAGTGGTAGTGATAGTGTTAGTGTTAGTGTTAGTGATAGTGATAGTGTTAGTGTTAGTGATAGTGATAGTAGTGTTAGTGATAGTGTTAGCGTTAGTGATAGTGTTAGTGTTAGTGTTAGTGTTAGTGATAGTGATAGTGGTAGTGATAGTGTTAGTGTTAGTGATAGTGTTAGTGATAGTGATAGTAGTGTTAGTGATAGTGATAGTAGTGTTAGTGATAGTGTTAGTGTTAGTGATAGTGATAGTGTTAGTGTTAGTGTTAGTGATAGTGTTAGTGTTAGTGTTAGTGATAGTGTTAGCGTTAGTGATAGTGTTAGTGTTAGTGATAGTGTTAGTGATAGTGATAGTGGTAGTGATAGTGTTAGTGTTAGTGTTAGTGATAGTGTTAGTGATAGTGATAGTAGTGTTAGTGATAGTGATAGTAGTGTTAGTGATAGTGTTAGTGTTAGTGATAGTGATAGTGTTAGTGTTAGTGTTAGTGATAGTGATAGTGATAGTAGTGTTAGTGTTAGTGTTAGTGTTAGTGATAGTGATAGTAGTGTTAGTGATAGTGTTAGTGTTAGTGATAGTGATAGTGATAGTGTTAGTGATAGTGATAGTGATAGTAGTAGTGTTAGTGGTAGTGTTAGTGATAGCGATAGTGATAGTGTTAGTGTTAGTGATGTGATAGTGTTAGTGTTAGTGATAGTGTTAGTGATAGTGATAGTGTTAGTGATAGTGATAGTGTTAGTGATAGTGATAGTGATAGTGTTAGTGTTAGTGATAGTGATAGTGTTAGTGTTAGTGATAGTGTTAGTGATAGTGATAGTGATAGTGGTAGTGATAGTAGTGTTAGTGTTAGTGTTAGTGATAGTGTTAGTGATAGTGATAGTGTTAGTGTTAGTGTTAGTGATAGTGATAGTAGTGTTAGTGATAGTGTTAGTGTTAGTGATAGTAGTGTTAGTGATAGTGTTAGTGTTAGTGATAGTAGTGTTAGTGATAGTGTTAGTGTTAGTGATAGTGTTAGTGTTAGTGATAGTAGTGTTAGTGATAGTGTTAGTGTTAGTGATAGTAGTGTTAGTGATAGTGTTAGTGATAGTGATAGTGTTAGTGGTAGTGTTAGTGTTAGTGATAGTGATAGTGTTAGTGGTAGTGTTAGTGTTAGTGATAGTGATAGTGTTAGTGGTAGTGTTAGTGTTAGTGATAGTGATAGTGTTAGTGATAGTGTTAGTGTTAGTGATAGTGTTAGTGTTAGTGATAGTGTTAGTGTTAGTGATAGTGTTAGTGATAGTGATAGTGATAGTGATAGTGTTAGTGTTAGTGTTAGTGATAGAGTTAGTGTTAGTGATAGTGTTAGTGTTAGCGATAGTGATAGTGATAGTGATAGTAGTGATAGTGATAGTAGTGATAGCGATAGTGATAGTGTTAGTGATAGTAGTGTTAGTGATAGTGTTAGTGATAGTGATAGTGTTAGTGGTAGTGTTAGTGTTAGTGATAGTGATAGTGTTAGTGGTAGTGTTAGTGTTAGTGATAGTGATAGTGTTAGTGGTAGTGTTAGTGTTAGTGATAGTGATAGTGTTAGTGATAGTGTTAGTGTTAGTGATAGTGTTAGTGTTAGTGATAGTGTTAGTGTTAGTGATAGTGTTAGTGATAGTGATAGTGATAGTGATAGTGTTAGTGTTAGTGATAGAGTTAGTGTTAGTGATAGTGTTAGTGTTAGCGATAGTGATAGTGATAGTGATAGTAGTGATAGTGATAGTAGTGATAGCGATAGTGATAGTGTTAGTGATAGTGATAGTAGTGATAGTGATAGTGATAGTGGTAGTGATAGTGTTAGTGTTAGTGTTAGTGATAGTGATAGTGATAGTGTTAGTGTTAGTGATAGTGTTAGTGATAGTGTTAGTGTTAGTGATAGTGATAGTAGTGATAGTGATAGTGTTAGTGATAGTGATAGTAGCGATAGTGATAGTGTTAGTATTAGTGATAGTGTTAGTGTTAGTGTTAGTGTTAGTGATAGTGTTAGTGTTAGTGTTAGTGATAGTGATAGTAGTGATAGTGATAGTGTTAGCGATATTGATAGTGTTAGTGATAGTGATAGTGATAGTGTTAGTGATAGTGATAGTAGTGTTAGTGATAGTGTTAGTGATAGTGATAGTGTTAGTGTTAGTGATAGTGATAGTGATAGTAGTGTTAGTGTTAGTGATAGTGATAGTGATAGTAGTGTTAGTGATAGTGGTAGTGATAGTGTTAGTGTTAGTGATAGTGATAGTGTTAGTGGTAGTGATATTAGTGATAGTGTTAGTGGTAGTGTTAGTGTTAGTGATAGTAGTGATAGTGATAGTGATAGTAGTGATAGTGTTAGTGTTAGTGTTAGTGATATTATTTTAGTCTTTAGCTGTTGCTGCCATCAGAGGCGTTAAGGCATTCTGACTCTCACCTCCAACGACGAACACACACACACACACCCACGCACACACACACACTCACACACACACACACCCACGCACACACACACACTCACACACACACACACACCCACGCACACACACACACACACACACACACCCACGCACACACACACCTCCAACGACGTATAGAGAGAAGTTATGTTGGAGTTTGTAATGATTTGACTGAGAGCCAGTGGTGTGTGTTCCAGAACCGGGCGTGTTGGAAAGGCCAACAGGGAGTTACTGTAAATCTCACCACCCAGACAGTTTGTGTTGTGAGGATGACGATCGCTGAGCTACTTCTGCACAACAAACCAGCTCTGGTCTTTCTAAGGGTGACAGTGCTGGACGGACAGATAAACATTTACACAGACCAAATAAAGCACTGTGTGTTTGAATCGGGGGTTGATATATTTTAATGTCCTCAAAAATTGTCATACAAGGAAGTGGCTTTGTTGTGTGTTTGGGTTGTAGAACAGATTTCTGCGTGGACTAATTCTACCATAACTTTTTAGTGTGTGTTTGTTTTAACTCGGCTGTGTTGCTCAAGTCTCACTAGATAGGAACTACAGAGAAGAGAGTAGGAGAGGAGAGGAGTTAGGAGAGGAGTTAGGAGAGGAGAGGAGAGGAGTTAGGAGAGCAGAGGAGAGGAGAGGAGAGGAGAGGAGAGGAGTTAGGAGAGGAGAGGAGAGGAGTTAGGAGAGCAGAGGAGT
>NC_088409.1:101529553-101572053 GCF_034236695.1 Oncorhynchus nerka | reverse complement strand
ACTACCATCATTACTACTACTACTACTACCATCAATACTACTACTACTACCATCATTACTACTGCTACTACTACCACCATTACTACTACTACCACCACCATCACTATTACCATCAGTACTACACATACCATCATCATAACTACTACCTCTACCATCATTACTACTACCATCATTACTACTGCTACCACTACCATCATTACTACTACTACTACCATCAATACTACTACTACTACTACCATCATTACTACTGCTACCACTACCATCATTACTACTACTACTACCATCAATACTACTACTACTACTACCATCATTACTACCGACAGTACTATTACCACCATCATTACTACTACTACCATCCTTACTACTGCTACTACTACCATCATTGCTACTACTACCGTCAGTACTACTACTACCATCAGTACTACTACTACCATCGGTACTACTACTACCAACAGTACTACTACTACCGTCAGTACTACTACTACCATCAGTACTACTACTACCATCAGTACTACTACTACTACCAACAGTACTACTACTACTACCATCAGTACTACTACTACTACCATCAGAAATACTACTACCAACAGTACTACTAATACTACCATCATTACTACCATCACTACTACTACTACCATCAGTACTACTACTATCACCATCATTACTACCATCACTACTACTACTACTACCATCATTACTACTACTGCTACCATCATTACTACTACTACCATCATTACTACTACCATCATCATTACTACTACTACCATCAGTACTACTACTATCACCATCATTACTACCATCATTACTACTACTACCATCATTACTACTACCATCATCATTAGTACTACTACCATCAGTACTACTACTATCACCATCATTACTACCATCACTACTACTACTACTACCATCATTACTACTACCATCATCATTACTACTACTACTACCATCACTACTACTACTACCATCATTACTACTACCATCATCATTAGTACTACTACCATCAGTACTACTACTATCACCATCATTACTACCATCACTACTACTACTACCATCATTACTACTACTACTACCATCATTACTACTACTACTACCATCATTACTACTACTACCATCATTACTACTACTACCATCATTACTACTACTACCATCATTACTACTACTACTACCATCATCACTACTACTACCATCATCATTACTACGACTACTACCATCATTACTACTACTACCATCATTACTACTACTACTACCATCATTACTACTACTACTACCATCATTACTACGACTACTACCATCATTACTACTACTACTACCATCATCACTACTACCACCACCACCATTACTACTACTACCATCATTACTACTACTACCATCATTACTACTACTACCACCATTACTACTACCATAATTACTACTACTACTATCATTACTACTACTACCACCATTACTACTACCATCATTACTACTACTACTACCATCATTACTACTACTACCACCATTACTACTACCATCATTACTACTACTACGACCATCATTACTACTACTACCACCATTACTACTACTACCATCATTACTACTACTACTACCATCATTACTACTACTACTACCATCATTACTACTACTACTACTACCATCATTATTACTACTACTACTACCATCATTACTGCTACTACTACTACCATCATTATTACTACTACTACTACCATCATTTCTACTACTACCATCATTACTACTACTACCATCAGTACTACCATCATTTCTACTACTACCATCAGTACTACCATCATTTCTACTACTACCATCAGTACTACCATCATTTCTACTACTACCATCATTACTACTGCTACCATCATTACTACCATCATTACTACCATCATTACTACTCCTACTACCATCATTACTACTGCTACCATCATTACTACCATCATTACTACTACTACCACCATTACTACCTCTACTACCATCATTACTACTACTACTACCATCATTACTACTACTACTACCATCATTACTACTACTACTACCATCATTACTACTACTACCATCATTGCTACTACTACTACCATCATTACTACTACTACTACCATCATTACTACTACTACTACCATCATTACTACTACTACTACCATCATTACTACTACTACCATCATTACTACTACTACCATCATTGCTACTACTACCATCATTACTACTACTACCACCATTAATACTACTACCATCATTACTACTACTACCATCATTACTACTACTACCATCATTACTACGACTACTACCATCATCACTACTACTTCTACTACCATCATTACTAGCATCATTACTACTACTACCATCAGTACTAATACTACTACCATCAGTACTACTACTACCATCATTATTACTACTACCACCATCAGTACTACCATCATTACTACTACTGCCATCATTACTACCATCATTACTACTTCTACTACCATTACTACTACTACTACCATTACTACTACTACTACCATTACTACTTCTACTACCATCATTATTACTACTACCACCATCAGTACTACCATCATTACTACTACTGCCATCATTACTACCATCATTGCTACCATCATTACTATTGCTGCCATCATTACTACCATCATTACTACTACTACTACCATTACTACTACTACTACTACCATTACTACTACTACCACCATCAGTACTACCATCATTACTACTACTACCATCATTACTACCATCATTACTACTACTGCCATCATTACTACCATCATTACTACTACTACTACCATTACTACTACTACTACTACCATTACCACTACTACCACCATCAGTACTACCATCATTACTACTACTACTACCATCATTACTACTACTACTACCATCATTACTACTACTACCATCATTACTACCATCATACTACTACCATCATTACTACCATCATTACTACTACTACTACCATTACTACTACTACTACTACCATTACTACTACTACCACCATCAGTACTACCATCATTACTACTACTACCATCATTACTACTACTACCTCCATCAGTACTACTACTACCATCAGTACTAATACTACTACCATCAGTACTACTACCATCATTATTACTACTACCACCATTACTACCATCATTACTACGACTACTACCATCATCACTACTACCTCTACTACCATCATTACTAGCATCATTACTACTACTACCATCAGTACTAATACTACTACCATCAGTACTACTACTACCATCATTATTACTACTACCACCATCAGTACTACCATCATTACTACTACTGCCATCATTACTACCATCATTACTACTACTGCCATCATTACTACCATCATTACTACTACTACTACCATTACTACTACTACTACTACCATTACTACTACTACCACCATCAGTACTACCATCATTACTACTACTACCATCATTACTACCATCATTACTACTACTGCCATCATTACTACCATCATTACTACTACTACTACCATTACTACTACTACTACTACCATTACTACTACTACCACCATCAGTACTACCATCATTGCTACTACTACCATCATTACTACTACCATCATTACTACTACCATCATTACTACTACTACTACCATCATTACTACTACTGCCATCATTACTACCATCATTACTACCATCATTACTACTACTACCATCATTACTACTATCATTACTACTACTACTACCATTACTACTACTACTACTACCATTACTACTACTACCACCATCAGTACTACCATCATTACTACTACTACCATCATTACTACTACTACCTCCACCAGTACTACTACTACCATCAGTACTAATAATACTACCATCAGTATTACTACTACCACCATTACTACCATCATTACTACGACTACTACCATCATCACTACTACTTCTACTACCATCATTACTAGCATCATTACTACTACTACCATCAGTACTAATACTACTACCATCAGTACTACTACTACCATCATTATTACTACTACCACCATCAGTACTACCATCATTACTACTACTGCCATCATTACTACCATCATTACTACCATCATTACTACTACTGCCATCATTACTACCATCATTACTACTACTACTACCATTACTACTACTACTACCATTACTACTACTTCCACCATCAGTACTACCATCATTACTACTACTACCATCATTACTACCATCATTACTACTACTGCCATCATTACTACCATCATTACTACTACTACTACCATTACTACTACTACTACTACCATTACTACTACTACCACCATCAGTACTACCATCATTACTACTACTACCATCATTACTACTACTACTACCTCCATCAGTACTACTACTACCATCAGTACTAATACTACTACCATCAGTACTACTACCATCATTATTACTACTACCATCATTACTACTACTACCATCATTACTACCATCATTACTACTACTACCATCATTACTACTACTACCATCATTACTACTACTACCATCATTACTACTACTACTACCATCAGTACTACTACTAATACCATCAGAAATACTACTACCAACAGTACTACTACTATCACCATCATTACTACCATCACTACTACTACTACCATCATTACTATTACTACTACCATCATTACTACTACTACCATCATTACTACTACCATCATCATTACTACTACTACCATCAGTACTACTACTATCACCATCATTACTACCATCACTACTACTACTACCATCATTACTACTACCATCATCATTACTACTACTACCATCAGTACTACTACTATCACCATCATTACTACCATCACTACTACTACTACCATCATTACTACTACTACTACCATCATTACTACTACTACTACCATCATTACTACTACTACTACCATCATTACTACTACTACCATCATTACTACTACTACCATCATTACTACTACTACTACCATCATCACTACTACTACCATCATCATTACTACGACTACTACCATCATTACTACTACTACTACCATCATTACTACTACTACTACCATCATTACTACTACTACCACCATTACTACTACTATCATCATTACTACTACGACTACCATCATCACTACTACCACCACCACCATTACTACTACTGCCATCATTACTACTACTACTACCATCATTACTACTACTACCACCATTACTACTACCATCATTACTACTACTACTATCATTACTACTACTACCACCATTACTACTACCATCATTACTACTACTACCATCATTACTACTACTACTACCATCATTACTACTACTACCACCATTACTACTACTACTACCATCATTACTACTACTACCACCATTACTACTACTACCACCATTACTACTACTACCATCATTACTACTACTACTACCATCATTATTACTACTACTACCATCATTACTACCATCAGTACTACCATCATTTCTACTACTACCATCATTACTACTGCTACCATCATTACTACCATCATTACTATCATCATTACTACTCCTACTACCATCATTACTACTGCTACCATCATTACTACCATCATTACTACTACTACCACCAGTACTACCATCATTACTGCTACTACTACTACCATCATTACTACTACTACTACCATCATTACTACTACTACCATCATTGCTACTACTACTACCATCATTACTATTACTACTACCATCATTACTACTACTACTACCACTACTACTACCATCATTACTACTACTACTACCATCATTACTACTACTACTACCATCATTACTACTACTACTACCATCATTACTACTACTACTACCATCATTACTACTACTACCATCATTGCTACTACTACTACCATCATTACTACTACTACTACCATCATTACTACTACTACTACCATCATTACTACTACTACCACCATTAATACTACTACCATCATTACTACTACTACCATCATTACTACTACTACCACCATTACTACCATCATTACTACGACTACTACCATCATCACTACTACTTCTACTACCATCATTACTAGCATCATTACTACTACTACCATCAGTACTAATACTACTACCATCAGTACTACTACTACCATCATTATTACTACTACCACCATCAGTACTACCATCATTACTACTACTGCCATCATTACTACCATCATTACTGCCATCATTACTACCATCATTACTACTACTACTACCATTACTACTACTACTACTACCATTACTACTACTACCACCATCAGTACTACCATCATTACTTCTACTACCATCATTACTACCATCATTACTACTACTGCCATCATTACTACCATCATTACTACTACTACTACCATTACTACTACTACTACTACCATTACTACTACTATCACCATCAGTACTACCATCATTGCTACTACTACCATCATTACTACTACCATCATTACTACTACTACCATCATTACTACTACCATCATTACTACCATCATTACTACTACTACTACCATTACTACTACTACTACTACCATTACTACTACTACCATCAGTACTAATACTACTACCATCAGTACTACTACCATCATTATTACTACTACCATCATTACTACTACTACCTCCATCAGTACTACTACTACCATCAGTACTAATACTACTACCATCAGTACTACTACCATCATTATTACTACACCACCATTACTACCATCATTACTACGACTACTACCATCATCACTACTACCTCTACTACCATCATTACTAGCATCATTACTACTACTACCATCAGTACTAATACTACTACCATCAGTACTACTACTACCATCATTATTACTACTACCACCATCAGTACTACCATCATTACTACTACTGCCATCATTACTACCATCATTACTACTACTGCCATCATTACTACCATCATTACTACTACTACTACCATTACTACTACTACTACTACCATTACTACTACTACCACCATCAGTACTACCATCATTACTACTACTACCATCATTACTACTACTACCTCCAACAGTACTACTACTACCATCAGTACTAATACTACTACCATCAGTACTACTACCATCATTATTACTACTACCATCATAATTACTACCATCAGTACTACCATCATTATTACTACTACCATCATTACTACCATCATTACTACCATCATTACTACCATCATTACTACTACTACCATCATTACTACCATCATTACTACTACTACCATCATTACTACCATCATTACTTCTACTACCATCATTACTACCATCATTACTACTACTACCATCATTACTACTACTACCATCATTACTACTACTACTACCATTACTACTACCATCATTACTACTACTACCATCATTACTACTACTACTAACATTACTACTACCATCATTACTACCATCATTACTACTACTACCACCATTACTACTACTACCATCATTACTACTACTACCATCATTACTACCATCATTACTACTACTACTACCATTACTACTACTACTACCATTACTACTACTACCACCATCAGTACTACCATCATTACTACTACCATCATTACTACTACTTCTACTACCATCATTACTACTACTCCTACTACCATCATTACTACTACTACCTCCATCAGTACTATCATCATTGCTACTACTACCATCATTACTACTACTACTACCATCATTTCTACTACTACCATCATTACTACTACTACCATCATTACTACTACTACCATTACTACTACTACCATCATTACTACTACTACCATCATTACTACTACTACCATCATTACTACTGCTACAACCATTACTACCATCATCACTACCATCATCACTACCATCATTAGTACTACTACCATCATTACTACTACTACCATCATTACTACCATCATTACTACTACTACCATCATTGCTACTACTACCATCATTAGTACTACTACCATCATTACTACTACTACCATCATTACTACTACTACCATCATTAGTACTACTACCATCATCACTACCATCATTACTAGCATCATTACTACTACTACTACCATCATTGCTACTACTACCATCAGTACTACTACTACCATCATTACTACTACCATCATTGCTACTACTACCATCATTAGTACTACTACCATCATTACTACTACTACCATCATTACTACTACCATCATTACTACTACTACCATCATTACTACTACCATCATTAGTACTACTACCATCATCACTACCATCATTACTAGCATCATTACTACTACTACTACCATCATTACTACTACTACCATCATTAGTACTACTACCATCATCACTACCATCATTACTAGCATCATTACTACTACTACTACCATCATTGCTACTACTACCATCATTACTACTACTACCATCATTACTACTACTACCATCATTACTACTACTACCATCATTACTACTACTACCATCATTACTACTACCATCATTACTACTACTACCATCATTACTACTACTACTACCATCATTACTACTACTACCATCATTACTATTACTACCATCATTACTACTACCATCATTACTACTACTACCACCATCATTACTACTACTACCATCATTACTACTACTACCATCATCACTACTAAACACAACAATAATAGTAATAATCTCTCTCTCTGTCTGTCTGTCTGTCTGTCTGTCTGTCTGTCTGTCTGTCTGTCTGTCTGTCTGTTTTTGTCTCTGTTTCTCTGTCTGTCTGTCTGTCTGTCTGTCTGTCTGTCTGTCTGTCTGTCTGTCTGTCTGTCTGTCTGTCTGTCTGTTTTGTCTCTGTTTCTCTCTCTCTCTCTGTCTCTGTCTCTGTCTGTGGCTGGTGTTGTTATTATTGTAATGATATATTATTATTCTGGGTAGAGAGGGAGATGTTTCTGCTGATGCCATGGGGACAGTCTTCTTGTGTTCTAGTGTTCAGGGCCTGTCTGGACTCGCTGGAGAGGAGAGACGCTATCCTCCTCAGAGCTGAGGGTTTGATCCGACTGACTGAATACAGCACACACAAACACACACACACACACACAAACATAATGTACACTCACACACACTGACACATGCACGACATCTTCTGTCCCTCTGATGTGCGGTGTATTTTATGTACAGCAGATGTTTAGGAATGCACTTTGAATAGGGGTATAGAATGACTCATACTGTTCTATATCATTAGTACTGTTCTTGAACATCTACTGCTCTATGTCATTAGTACTGTTCTAGAACATCTACCGTTCTATATCATTAGTACTGTTCTAGAACATCTACCGTTCTATATCATTAGTACTGTTCTAGAACATCTACCATTCTATATCATTAGTTCTGTTCTAGAACATCTACCGTTCTATATCATAAGTACTGTTCTAGAACATCTACCGTTCTATATCATTAGTACTGTTCTATATCATTAGTACTGTTCTATATCATTAGTACTATTCTAGAACATATACCGTTCTATATCATTAGTTCTGTTCTATAACATCTACCGTTCTATATCATTAGTACTGTTCTATATCATTAGTACTGTTCTAGAACATCTACCCTTCTATATCATTAGTACTATTCTAGAACATATACCCTTCTATATCATTAGTACTATTCTAGAACATCTACCGTTCTATATCATTAGTTCTGTTCTATAACATCTACAGTTCTATATCATTAGTTCTGTTCTAGAACATCTACCGTTCTATATCATTAGTTCTGTTCTAGAACATCTACCGTTCTATATCATTAGTACTGTTCTATATCATTAGTACTGTTCTAGAGAATCTACTGTTCTAGAACATATAATGTTCTATATAATTAGTTCTGTTCTAGAACATCTACCGTTCTATATCATTAGTACTGTACTGTACTGTTCTAGAACATTACTGTTCTATATCATTAGTTCTGTTCTAGAACATCTACCATTCTATATCATTAGTTCTGTTCTAGAACATCTACCGTTCTATATCATTAGTACTGTACTGTACTGTTCTAGAACATCTACTGCTCTATATCATTAGTTCTGAGGAGAGGGAGATGATGGCTTTGATATGGGAGGTTTGGGAATCGGTTCCTTTTAGGTCGTTGTAGAATTTAATGTCTCTTTTCTGGATTTTGATCATTATTGAGTATCGGCCTAATTCTGCTCTGAATGCATTATTCTGTGTTTTACTTTGTTCACAGAGGATATGTTTGCAGAATTCTGCATGCAGAGTCTCAATTTGGTGTTTGTCCCATTTTGTGAATTCTTGGTTGGTGAGCAGGACCCCAGACCTCACAATCATAAAGGGCAATGGGCTCTACAACTGATTCAAGTATTTTTAGCCAGATCCTAATTGGGATGTCAAATTTTATGTTCCTTTTGATGGCATAGAAGGCCCTTCTTGCCTTGTCTCTCAGATCGTTCACAGCTTTGTGGAAGTTACCTGTGGCACTGATGTTTAGGCCAAGGTATGTATAGTTTTTTGTGTGCTCTAGGGCAACAGTGTCTAGATGGAATTTTATATTTGTGGTCCTGGCGACTGGACCTTTTTTGGAACACCATTATTTTGGTCTTACTGAGATTTACTGTCCGGGTTCAGGTCTGACAGAATCTGAAATACACTAGTCTGCTGTTAATGATAATGCAGAGGATTTTCCCAAGGTTACTGTTGACGCATATTCTACGGTAGTTATCGGGGTCAAATTTGTCTCCACTTTTATGGATTGGGGTGATCAATCCTTGGTTCCAAATATTGGGGAAGATGCCACAGCTGCGGATGATGTTAAAGAGTTTAAGTTTAGCCAATTGGAATTTGTGGTCTGTATATTTGATCATTTCATTGAGGATACCATCAACACCACAGGCCTTTTTGGGTTGAAGGGTTTGTATTTTGTCCTGTAACTCGTTCAAGGTAATTGGAGAATCCAGTGGGTTCTGGAATCCAGTGGGTTCTGGAATCCAGTGGGTTCTGGAATCCAGTGGGTTCTGGAATCCAGTGGGTTCTGGAATCCAGTGGGTTCTGGTAGTCTTAAATAGTAGATTCTAAGATTATTATTTGATCATGTATATGTTTTAGATGTTTGTTCTTTGTTATAGAGCCAAAAAGATTGGGGAAGTGGTTTACCCATACAGTACATACAGTACATACAGTACATACAGTACATACAGGACATACAGTCCATACAGTCCATACAGTACATACAGTACATACAGTACATACAGTACATACAGTACATACAGTACATACAGGACATACAGTACATACAGTACATACAGGACATACAGTACATACAGGACATACAGTACATACAGTACATACAGGACATACAGTACATACAGTACATACAGTACATACAGTCCATACAGTACATACAGTCCATACAGTACATACAGTCCATACAGTCCATACAGTACATACAGTACATACAGTACATACAGTACATACAGTCCATACAGTACATACAGTCCATACAGTCCATACAGTACATACAGTACATACAGTACATACAGTACATACAGTCCATACAGTACATACAGTACATACAGTACATACAGTACATACAGTACATACAGTACATACAGTACATACAGTACATACAGTCCATACAGTACATACAGTACATACAGTACATAGTTGTTGTCTAAAAGTAATTTGTTATTTTTATTATTATTATTTAATACATTTTTGGTAGATTTGTCTGTGTGTCTGGACCACAGCTTCAGGCAACAGTGAACCTGGGAGTGTGATATGTCTTCAAGCTACAGTCAGTCTTAGAGGGGTTAGTCTTGTGTGACTAGAGACGAGAGGAAAATCTCTTCAGTACTCGTTCATTCGGGGGGGGGGGGGGGGGGGGGGAGGGGTGCGGTAAGAGGCCAGGAGTGTGTGAGATCAAGGGGTGTGTAAAGAGAATATGTCATGACGATCAGGAGGAATGGTGTTTGGGATTAATCACAGGGCTTAATAGAGTTTTGTTTCCACTGGGCCGGGCAAGGAGAGGAGATGAGATGAGACAGCCAGAGAGGAAACTTATTTCACTAGTTACTGACTGGTTAACACTGAGGCCTGTTCCCTATATAGAAAGAATAACTCGTTTGAGACTGTTTGGCTGGTTACATGTCTCTATTTCTGCATTATCTCATCTTGTCTGTACCTAGAGAGAGAGAGAGATATGTGGTGATGTCTGTACCTAGAGAGAGATATGTGGTGATGTCTGTACCTAGATAGAGAGAGATATGTGGTGATGTCTGTACCTAGAGAGAGATATGTGGTGATGTCTGTACCTAGAGAGAGAGAGAGATATGTGGTGATGTCTGTACCTAGAGAGAGAGAGAGATATGTGGTGATGTCTGTACCTAGAGAGAGAGAGAGATATGTGGTGATGTCTGTACCTAGAGAGAGAGAGATATGTGGTGATGTCTGTACCTAGAGAGAGAGAGATATGTGGTGATGTCTGTATCTAGAGAGAGAGAGAGAGATATGTGGTGATGTCTGTACCTAGAGAGAGAGAGATATGTGGTGATGTCTGTACCTAGAGAGAGAGATATGTGGTGATGTCTGTATCTAGAGAGAGATATGTGGTGATGTCTGTACCTAGAGAGAGAGAGAGATATGTGGTGATGTCTGTATCTAGAGAGAGAGATATGTGGTGATGTCTGTACCTAGAGAGAGATATGTGGTGATGTCTGTATCTAGATAGAGATATGTGGTGATGTCTGTATCTAGAGAGAGAGAGAGATATGTGGTGATGTCTGTACCTAGAGAGAGATATGTGGTGATGTCTGTACCTAGAGAGAGAGAGAGAGATATGTGGTGATGTCTGTACCTAGAGAGAGAGATATGTGGTGATGTCTGTACCTAGAGAGAGAGATATGTGGTGATGTCTGTACCTAGAGAGAGATATGTGGTGAGGTCTGTACCTAGAGAGAGAGATATGTGGTGATGTCTGTACCTAGAGAGAGAGATATGTGGTGATGTCTGTACCTAGAGAGAGATATGTGGTGATGTCTGTATCTAGATAGAGAGAGAGATATGTGGTGATGTCTGTATCTAGAGAGAGAGAGATATGTGGTGATGTCTGTACCTAGAGAGAGAGAGAGATATGTGGTGATGTCTGTACCTAGAGAGAGATATGTGGTAATGTCTGTACCTAGAGAGAGAGATATGTGGTGATGTCTGTACCTAGAGAGAGAGATATGTGGTGATGTCTGTACCTAGAGAGAGAGATATGTGGTGATGTCTGTACCTAGAGAGAGAGAGATATGTGGTGATGTCTGTACCTAGAGAGAGATATGTGGTGATGTCTGTATCTAGATAGAGAGAGAGATATGTGGTGATGTCTGTATCTAGAGAGAGAGAGATATGTGGTGATGTCTGTACCTAGAGAGAGAGAGAGATATGTGGTGATGTCTGTACCTAGAGAGAGAGATATGTGGTGATGTCTGTATGTCTGTGGTGATGTCTGTACCTAGAGAGAGAGATATGTGGTGATGTCTGTACCTAGAGAGAGAGATATGTGGTGATGTCTGTAGAGAGAGAGATATGTGGTGATGTCTGTATCTAGAGAGAGAGAGATATGTGGTGATGTCTGTACCTAGAGAGAGAGAGAGATATGTGGTGATGTCTGTACCTAGAGAGAGAGATATGTGGTGATGTCTGTACCTAGAGAGAGAGATATGTGGTGATGTCTGTATCTAGATAGAGAGATATGTGGTGATGTCTGTATCTAGAGAGAGAGAGATATGATGATGTCTGTATCTAGTGATGTCTGTACCTAGAGAGAGAGAGATATGTGGTGATGTCTGTACCTAGAGAGAGAGAGATATGTGGTGATGTCTGTATCTAGAGAGAGAGATATGTGGTGATGTCTGTACCTAGAGAGAGAGAGAGATATGTGGTGATGTCTGTATCTAGATAGAGAGAGAGATATGTGGTGATGTCTGTACCTAGATAGAGAGAGAGATATGTGGTGATGTCTGTACCTAGAGAGAGAGATATGTGGTGATGTCTGTACCTAGAGAGAGATATGTGGTGATGTCTGTATATATGTGGTGATGTCTGTATCTAGATAGAGAGTGGTGATGTCTGTAGATATGTGGTGATGTCTGTACCTAGATAGAGAGAGAGATATGTGGTGATGTCTGTACCTAGAGAGAGAGATATGTGGTGATGTCTGTACCTAGAGAGAGATATGTGGTGATGTCTGTACCTAGATAGAGAGAGAGATATGTGGTGATGTCTGTACCTAGATAGAGAGAGAGATATGTGGTGATGTCTGTACCTAGAGAGAGATATGTGGTGATGTCTGTACCTAGATAGAGAGAGAGATATGTGGTGATGTCTGTATCTAGAGAGAGAGAGATATGTGGTGATGTCTGTACCTAGAGAGAGAGATATGTGGTGATGTCTGTATCTAGAGAGAGAGAGATATGTGGTGATGTCTGTACCTAGATAGAGAGAGAGATATGTGGTGATGTCTGTACCTAGATAGAGAGAGAGAGATATGTGGTGATGTCTGTACCTAGAGAGAGATATGTGGTGATGTCTGTACCTAGATAGAGAGAGAGATATGTGGTGATGTCTGTACCTAGAGAGAGATATGTGGTGATGTCTGTACCTAGAGAGAGAGAGAGAGATATGTGGTGATGTCTGTACCTAGAGAGAGAGAGAGAGATATGTGGTGATGTCTGTATCTAGAGATAGAGAGAGAGATATGTGGTAATGTCTGTATCTAGAGATAGAGAGAGAGATATGTGGTGATGTCTGTACCTAGAGAGAGAGATATGTGGTGATGTCTGTACCTAGAGAGAGAGAGAGAGATATGTGGTGATGTCTGTACCTAGAGAGAGAGAGAGAGATATGTGGTGATGTCTGTATCTAGAGAGAGAGAGAGATATGTGGTGATGTCTGTACCTAGAGAGAGAGATATGTGGTGATGTCTGTATCTAGAGAGAGAGAGATATGTGGTGATGTCTGTACCTAGATAGAGAGAGAGATATGTGGTGATGTCTGTACCTAGATAGAGAGAGAGAGATATGTGGTGATGTCTGTACCTAGAGAGAGAGAGATATGTGGTGATGTCTGTACCTAGATAGAGAGAGAGATATGTGGTGATGTCTGTACCTAGAGAGAGAGATATGTGGTGATGTCTGTACCTAGAGAGAGAGAGAGAGATATGTGGTGATGTCTGTACCTGAGAGAGAGAGATATGTGGTGATGTCTGTATCTAGAGATAGAGAGAGATATGTGGTGAATGTCTGTATCTAGAGATAGAGATCTAGAGAGATATGTGGTGATGTCTGTACCTAGAGAGAGATATGTGGATGAGGTATGTGGTGATGTCTGTACCTAGAGAGAGAGAGAGATGTGGTGATGTCTGTATCTAGAGATAGAGAGAGAGATATGTGGTGATGTCTGTATCTAGAGATAGAGAGAGAGATATGTGGTGATGTCTGTATCTAGAGAGAGAGAGATATGTGGTGATGTCTGTATCTAGAGAGAGAGAGAGAGATATGTGGTGATGTCTGTACCTAGAGAGAGATATGTGGTGATGTCTGTACCTAGAGAGAGAGAGAGAGATATGTGGTGATGTCTGTACCTAGAGAGAGAGAGAGATATGTGGTGATGTCTGTACCTAAAGAGAGAGAGAGAGATATGTGGTGATGTCTGTACCTAGAGAGAGAGATATGTGGTGATGTCTGTATCTATGTCTGTAGAGAGAGATATGTGGTGATGTCTGTACCTAGAGAGAGATATGTGGTGATGTCTGTATCTAGAGAGATATGATGTCTGTATGAGGTGATGTCTGTACCTAGAGAGAGAGTCTGTATCTAGAGAGAGAGATATGGTGATGTCTGTATCTAGAGAGAGAGATATGTGGTGATGTCTGTACCTAGAGAGAGAGAGATGTGGTGATGTCTGTATCTAGAGAGAGAGATATGTGGTGATGTCTGTACCTAGAGAGAGATATGTGGTGATGTCTGTATCTAGAGAGAGAGATATGTGGTGATGTCTGTATCTAGAGAGAGAGATATGTGGTGATGTCTGTATCTAGATAGAGATATGTGGTGATGTCTGTACCTAGAGAGAGATATGTGGTGATGTCTGTATCTAGAGAGAGAGATATGTGGTGATGTCTGTACCTAGAGATAGAGAGAGAGATATGTGGTGATGTCTGTATCTAGAGAGAGAGATATGTGGTGATGTCTGTACCTAGAGAGAGATATGTGGTGATGTCTGTATCTAGAGAGAGAGATATGTGGTGATGTCTGTATCTAGAGAGAGAGATATGTGGTGATGTCTGTACCTAGATAGAGATATGTGGTGATGTCTGTATCTAGATAGAGATATGTGGTGATGTCTGTACCTAGAGAGAGATATGTGGTGATGTCTGTATCTAGAGAGAGATATGTGGTGATGTCTGTATCTAGAGAGAGAGATATGTGGTGATGTCTGTACCTAGAGAGAGAGAGAGATATGTGGTGATGTCTGTATCTAGAGAGAGAGATATGTGGTGATGTCTGTACCTAGAGAGAGATATGTGTTGATGTCTGTATCTAGATAGAGATATGTGGTGATGTCTGTATCTAGATAGAGATATGTGGTGATGTCTGTATCTAGATAGAGATATGTGGTGATGTCTGTATCTAGAGAGAGAGAGAGATATGTGGTGATGTCTGTATCTAGATAGAGAGAGAGAGATATGTGGTGATGTCTGTACCTAGAGAGAGAGAGAGATATGTGGTGATGTCTGTATCTAGAGAGAGAGATATGTGGTGATGTCTGTATCTAGATAGAGATATGTGGTGATGTCTGTATCTAGAGAGAGATATGTGGTGATGTCTGTATCTAGAGAGAGAGATATGTGGTGATGTCTGTATCTAGATAGAGATATGTGGTGATGTCTGTATCTAGATAGAGATATGTGGTGATGTCTGTACCTAGATAGAGATATGTGGTGATGTCTGTACCTAGAGAGAGATATGTGGTGATGTCTGTACCTAGAGAGAGATATGTGGTGATGTCTGTATCTAGAGAGAGATATGTGGTAATGTCTGTACCTAGATAGAGAGAGAGATATGTGGTGATGTCTGTACCTAGAGAGAGATATGTGGTAATGTCTGTATCTAGATAGAGAGAGAGATATGTGGTGATGTCTGTATCTAGAGAGAGAGATATGTGGTGATGTCTGTATCTAGATAGAGATATGTGGTGATGTCTGTATCTAGATAGAGATATGTGGTGATGTCTGTACCTAGATAGAGATATGTGGTGATGTCTGTACCTAGAGAGAGATATGTGGTGATGTCTGTACTGTATCTAGAGAGAGATATGTGGTGATGTCTGTATCTAGAGAGAGATATGTGGTAATGTCTGTACCTAGATAGAGAGAGAGATATGTGGTGATGTCTGTACCTAGAGAGAGATATGTGGTAATGTCTGTATCTAGATAGAGAGAGAGATATGTGGTGATGTCTGTATCTAGAGATAGAGAGAGAGATATGTGGTGATGTCTGTATCTAGAGATAGAGATATGTGGTGATGTCTGTATCTAGAGAGAGATAGAGATATGTGGTGATGTCTGTATCTAGAGAGAGATATGTGGTGATGTCTGTATCTAGAGAGAGATATGTGGTGATGATAGAGATATGTGGTGATGTCTGTATCTAGATAGAGATATGTGGTGATGTCTGTATCTAGAGAGAGATATGTGGTGATGTCTGTATCTAGAGAGAGATATGTGGTGATATGTGGTGATGTCTGTATCTAGATAGAGATATGTGGTGATGTCTGTATCTAGATAGAGATATGTGGTGATGTCTGTATCTAGAGAGAGATATGTGGTGATGTCTGTAGAGAGAGATATGTGGTGATGTCTGTATAGAGAGAGATATGTGGTGATGTCTGTATCTAGAGAGAGATATGTGGTAATGTGTGGTAATGTCTGTACCTAGATAGAGAGAGATATGTGGTGATGTCTGTACCTAGAGAGAGATATGTGGTAATGTCTGTATCTAGATAGAGATGTCTGTAGAGATATGTGGTGATGTCTGTATCTAGAGAGAGATATGTGGTGATGTCTGTACCTAGATAGAGATATGTGGTGATGTCTGTACCTAGAGAGAGATATGTGGTGATGTCTGTACCTAGAGAGAGATATGTGGTATGATGTCTGTATCTAGAGAGAGATATGTGGTAATGTCTGTACCTAGATAGAGAGAGAGATATGTGGTGATGTCTGTACCTAGAGAGAGATATGTGGTAATGTCTGTATCTAGATAGAGAGAGAGATATGTGGTGATGTCTGTATCTAGAGATAGAGATATGTGGTGATGTCTGTATCTAGAGAGAGATATGTGGTGATGTCTGTATCTAGAGAGAGATGTCTGTATCTAGAGATATGTGGTGATGTCTGTATCTAGAGAGAGATAGAGATATGTGGTGATGTCTGTATCTAGAGAGAGATGTGGTGATGAGATATGTGGTGATGTCTGTAGAGATCTAGATAGAGATATGTGGTGATGTCTGTATCTAGAGAGAGATATGATGTCTGTAGAGATATGTGGTGATGTCTGTATCTAGAGAGAGAGAGATATGTGGTGATGTCTGTATCTAGATAGAGATATGTGGTGATGTCTGTACCTAGATAGAGATATGTGGTGATGTCTGTACCTAGAGAGAGATATGTGGTGATGTCTGTACCTAGAGAGAGATATGTGGTGATGTCTGTATCTGAGAGAGATATGTGGTGATGTCTGTACCTAGATAGAGAGAGAGATATGTGGTGATGTCTGTACCTAGAGAGAGATATGTGGTAATGTCTGTATCTAGATAGAGAGAGAGATATGTGGTGATGTCTGTATCAAGAGAGAGAGATATGTGGTGATGTCTGTATCTAGATAGAGATATGTGGTGATGTCTGTATCTAGATAGAGATATGTGGTGATGTCTGTACCTAGATAGAGATATGTGGTGATGTCTGTACCTAGAGAGAGATATGTGGTGATGTCTGTACCTAGAGAGAGATATGTGGTGATGTCTGTATCTAGAGAGAGATATGTGGTAATGTCTGTATCTAGATAGAGAGAGAGATATGTGGTGATGTCTGTATCTAGAGATAGAGAGAGAGATATGTGGTGATGTCTGTACCTAGAGAGAGATATGTGGTAATGTCTGTATCTAGATAGAGAGAGAGATATGTGGTGATGTCTGTATCTAGAGATAGAGAGAGAGATATGTGGTGATGTCTGTATCTAGAGATAGAGAGAGAGATATGTGGTGATGTCTGTATCTAGAGAGAGATAGAGATATGTGGTGATGTCTGTATCTAGAGAGAGAGATATGTGGTGATGTCTGTATCTAGAGAGAGATAGAGATATGTGGTGATGTCTGTATCTAGATAGAGATATGTGGTGATGTCTGTATCTAGAGAGAGATATGTGGTGATGTCTGTATCTAGATAGAGATATGTGGTGATGTCTGTATCTAGATAGAGATATGTGGTGATGTCTGTATCTAGAGAGAGAGATAGAGATATGTGGTGATGTCTGTATCTAGAGAGAGAGATATGTGGTGATGTCTGTATCTAGAGAGAGAGTCTGTAGAGAGATATGTGGTGATGTCTGTATCTAGAGAGAGATATGTGGTGATGTCTGTATCTAGAGAGAGATATGTGGTGATGTCTGTATCTAGAGAGAGAGAGAGAGATATGTGGTGATGTCTGTACCTAGAGAGAGATATGTGGTGATGTCTGTACCTAGAGAGAGAGAGAGAGATATGTGGTGATGTCTGTACCTAGAGAGAGATATGTGGTGATGTCTGTATCTAGAGAGAGAGAGAGATATGTGGTGATGTCTGTATCTAGAGAGAGAGAGAGATATGTGGTGATGTCTGTATCTAGAGAGAGAGATATGTGGTGATGTCTGTATCTAGATAGAGATATGTGGTGATGTCTGTACCTAGATAGAGATATGTGGTGATGTCTGTACCTAGATAGAGATATGTGGTGATGTCTGTACCTAGAGAGAGATGTCTGTATCTAGAGAGAGATATGTGGTAATGTCTGTACCTAGATAGAGAGAGAGAGATATGTGGTGATGTCTGTACTAGAGAGAGATATGTGGTAATGTCTGTATCTAGATAGAGAGAGAGATATGTGGTGATGTCTGTATCTAGAGAGAGATATATGTGGTGATGTCTGTATCTAGATAGAGATATGTGGTGATGTCTGTATCTAGATAGAGATATGTGGTGATGTCTGTACCTAGATAGAGATATGTGGTGATGTCTGTACCTAGAGAGAGATATGTGGTGATGTCTGTACCTAGAGAGAGATATGTGGTAATGTCTGTATCTAGAGAGAGATATGTGGTGATGTCTGTACCTAGATAGAGAGATATGTGGTGATGTCTGTATCTAGAGAGAGATATGTGGTGATGTCTGTATCTAGATAGAGAGAGATATGTGGTGATGTCTGTATCTGTAGAGAGATATGTGGTGATGTCTGTACCTAGAGATATGTGGTGATGTCTGTATCTAGAGATATGAGATATGTGGTGATGTCTGTATCTAGAGAGAGAGATAGAGATATGTGGTGATGTCTGTATCTAGAGAGAGATGTCTGTATCTAGATGAGATATGTGTAATGTCTGTATCTAGAGAGATAGAGATATGTGGGTGATGTCTGTATGTGGTGATGTCTGTATCTAGAGATATGTGGTGATGTCTGTATCTAGAGAGAGATATGTGGTGATGTCTGTATCTAGATAGAGATATGTGGTGATGTCTGTATCTAGATAGAGATATGTGGTGATGTCTGTATCTAGAGAGAGAGATCTAGAGATATGTGGTGATGTCTGTATCTAGAGAGAGATATGTGGTGATGTCTGTATCTAGAGAGAGAGAGAGAGATATGTGGTGATGTCTGTATCTAGAGAGAGATATGTGGTGATGTCTGTATCTAGATAGAGATATGTGGTGATGTCTGTATCCTAGAGAGAGAGAGAGATATGTGGTGATGTCTGTACCTAGAGAGAGATATGTGGTGATGTCTGTATCTAGAGAGAGAGAGAGATATGTGGTGATGTCTGTATCTAGAGAGAGATATGTGGTGATGTCTGTATCTAGAGAGAGATATGTGGTGATGTCTGTATCTAGATAGAGATATGATGTCTGTATCTAGATATGTGGTGATGTCTGTATCTGTAGAGAGAGATATGTGGTGATGTCTGTATCTAGAGAGAGATATGTGGTGATGTCTGTATCTAGAGAGAGATATGTGGTGATGTCTGTATCTAGAGAGAGATATGATGTCTGTATCTAGAGAGAGATATGTGGTGATGTCTGTATCTAGATAGAGATATGTGATGTCTGTATCTATGTCTGTACCTAGAGAGAGAGAGAGATATGTGGTGATGTCTGTATCTAGATAGAGATATGTGGTAATGTCTGTACCTAGAGAGAGATATGTGGTGATGTCTGTATCTAGAGAGAGATATGTGGTGATGTCTGTATCTAGAGAGAGATATGTGGTGATGTCTGTATCTAGATAGAGATATGTGTGATGTCTGTACCTAGATAGAGATATGTGGTGATGTCTGTATCTAGATAGAGATATGTGGTGATGTCTGTACCTAGATAGAGATATGTGGTGATGTCTGTATCTAGATAGAGATATGTGGTGAATGTCTGTACCTAGATAGAGATATGTGGTGATGTCTGTACCTAGAGAGAGATATGTGGTGATGTCTGTATCTAGATAGAGATATGTGGTGATGTCTGTATCTAGATAGAGATATGTGGTAATGTCTGTACCTAGAGAGAGATATGTGGTGATGTCTGTATCTAGAGAGAGATATGTGGTGATGTCTGTATCTAGATAGAGATATGTGGTGATGTCTGTATCTAGATAGAGATATGTGGTGATGTCTGTACCTAGAGAGAGAGATCTAGAGATATGTGGTGATGTCTGTATCTAGATAGAGATATGTGGTGATGTCTGTATCTAGATAGAGATATGATGTCTGTATCTAGAGATATGTGGTGATGTCTGTATCTAGATAGAGATATGTGGTGATGTCTGTATCTAGATAGAGATAGAGAGAGATATGTGGTGATGTCTGTATCTAGAGAGAGATGTCTGTAGAGAGATATGTGGTGATGTCTGTATCTAGAGAGAGAGAGATATGTGGTGATGTCTGTATCCTAGTATCTAGAGAGATATGTGGTGATGTCTGTACTAGATGTGGTGATGTCTGTATCTAGAGAGAGATATGTGGTGATGTCTGTATCTAGATAGAGAGAGAGAGATATGTGGTGATGTCTGTATCTAGTACCTAGAGAGAGATATGTGGTGATGTCTGTATCTAGAGAGAGATATGTGGTGATGTCTGTATCTAGAGAGAGAGAGATATGTGGTAATGTCTGTATCTAGAGAGAGATATGTGGTGATGTCTGTATCTAGATAGAGATGGTGATGTCTGTATCTAGATATGTCTGTACCTAGAGAGAGAGAGAGAGATATGTGGTGATGTCTGTATCTAGAGAGAGATATGTGGTGATGTCTGTACCTAGAGAGATATGTGGTGATGTCTGTATCTAGAGAGATGTCTGTACCTAGATAGAGATATGTGGTGATGTCTGTACCTAGAGATATGTGGTGATGTCTGTACCTAGAGAGAGAGATATGTGGTGATGTCTGTATCTAGAGAGATATGTGGTGATGTCTGTATCTAGATAGAGATATGTGGTAATGTCTGTAGAGAGAGAGAGAGAGAGAGATATGTGGTGATGTCTGTATCTAGATAGAGATATGTGGTGATGTCTGTATCTAGAGAGAGAGATATGTGGTGATGTCTGTATCCTAGAGAGAGAGAGATATGTGGTGATGTCTGTATCTAGATAGAGATATGTGGTGATGTCTGTACCTAGATAGAGAGATATGTGGTGATGTCTGTACCTAGAGAGAGATATGTGGTGATGTCTGTATCTAGAGAGAGATATGTGGTGATGTCTGTATCTAGAGAGATATGATGTCTGTATCTAGATAGAGATATGTGGTGATGTCTGTACCTAGATAGAGATATGTGGTGATGTCTGTACTGTATCTAGATAGAGAGATATGTGGTAATGTCTGTACCTAGATAGAGATATGATGAGAGAGAGATATGTGGTGATGTCTGTATCTAGATAGAGATATGTGGTGATGTCTGTATCTAGATAGAGATATGTGGTGATGTCTGTATCCTAGATAGAGATATGTGGTGATGTCTGTATCTAGTACCTAGAGAGAGAGAGATATGTGGTAATGTCTGTATCTAGAGAGATATGTGGTGATGTCTGTATCTAGATAGAGATATGTGGTGATGTCTGTATCTAGATAGAGAGATATGTGTGATGTCTGTATCTAGATAGAGATATGTGGTGATGTCTGTACTAGAGAGAGAGAGATATGTGATGTCTGTATCTAGAGAGAGATATGTGGTGATGTCTGTATCTAGATAGAGATATGTGGTGATGTCTGTATCTAGATAGAGATATGTGGTGATGTCTGTATCTAGAGAGAGATATGTGGTAATGTCTGTATCTAGAGAGAGATATGTGGTGATGTCTGTATCTAGAGAGAGATGTCTGTATGTGGTCTGTGATGTCTGTACCTAGAGAGAGAGAGAGAGATATGTGGTGATGTCTGTACCTAGAGAGAGAGAGATATGTGGTGATGTCTGTACCTAGATAGAGATATGTGGTGATATAGAGAGAGATGGGTGATGTCTGTATCTAGAGAGAGAGAGATATGTGGTGATGTCTGTATCTAGATAGAGAGATATGTGGTGATGTCTGTATCTAGATAGAGATATGTGGTGATGTCTGTATCTAGAGAGAGATATGTGGTGATCTAGAGAGAGATATGTGGTAATGTCTGTATCTAGATAGAGATATGTGGTAATGTCTGTATCTAGAGAGAGATATGTGGTGATGTCTGTATGTCTGTATCTAGAGAGAGATATGATATGGTGATGTCTGTATCTAGAGAGAGATATGTGGTGATGTCTGTATGTGGTGATGTCTGTATCTAGATAGAGATATGTGGTGATGTCTGTACCTAGATAGAGAGAGATATGTGGTGATGTCTGTATCTAGAGAGAGATGTCTGTATAGAGAGAGATATGTGGTGATGTCTGTATCTAGAGAGAGATATGTGGTGATGTCTGTATCTAGAGAGAGATATGTGGTGATGTCTGTATCTAGATAGAGATATGTGGTGATGTCTGTATCTAGATAGAGATATGATGGTGATGTCTGTATCTAGAGAGAGATATGTGGTGATGTCTGTATCTAGATAGAGATATGTGGTAATGTCTGTACCTAGATAGAGATATGTGGTGATGTCTGTACCTAGAGAGAGATATGTGGTGATGTCTGTATCTAGAGAGAGATATGTGGTGATGTCTGTATCTAGATAGAGATATGTGGTGATGTCTGTATCTAGATAGAGATATGTGGTAATGTCTGTACCTAGAGAGAGAGAGATATGTGGTGATGTCTGTACTAGAGAGAGATATGTGGTGATGTCTGTATCTAGATAGAGATATGTGGTGATGTCTGTATCTAGATAGAGATATGTGGTGATGTCTGTATCTAGATAGAGAGAGATATGTGGTGATGTCTGTATCTAGAGAGAGATATGTGGTGATGTCTGTATCTAGAGAGAGATATGTGGTGATGTCTGTATCTAGAGAGAGATATGTGGTAATGTCTGTATCTAGAGAGAGATATGTGGTGATGTCTGTATCTATGTGGTGATGTCTGTAGAGAGATATGTGGTGATGTCTGTATCTAGAGAGAGATATGTGGTGATGTCTGTATCTAGATAGAGATATGTGGTAATGTCTGATGTCTGTATCTAGAGAGAGATATGTGGTGATGTCTGTGATGTCTGTATCTAGATAGAGAGAGATATGTGGTGATGTCTGTATCTAGAGAGAGAGATATGTGGTGATGTCTGTATCTAGATAGAGATATGTGGTGATGTCTGTATCTAGAGAGAGATATGTGGTGATGTCTGTATCTAGAGAGAGATATGTGGTGATGTCTGTATCTGTATGTGGTGATCTGTACCTAGAGAGAGAGAGAGAGATGTGGTGATGTCTGTAGATAGAGATATGTGGTGATGTCTGTATCTAGAGAGAGAGATATGTGGTGATGTCTGTATCTAGATAGAGATATGTGGTGATGTCTGTATCTAGATAGAGATATGTGGTGATGTCTGTATCTAGATAGAGATATGTGGTAATGTCTGTACCTAGATAGAGATATGTGGTGATGTCTGTACCTAGAGAGAGATATGTGGTGATGTCTGTATCTAGAGAGAGATATGTGGTGATGTCTGTATCTAGAGAGAGATAGATGTCTGTATCTAGAGAGAGATATGTGGTGATGTCTGTACCTAGAGAGAGATATGTGGTGATGTCTGTATCTAGAGAGAGAGATATGTGGTGATGTCTGTATCTAGATAGAGATATGTGGTGATGTCTGTATCTAGATAGAGATATGTGGTGATGTCTGTACCTAGAGAGATATGATGTCTGTACCTAGAGAGAGATATGTGGTGATGTCTGTATCTAGATAGAGATATGTGGTGATGTCTGTATCTAGAGAGAGATATGTGTGTGATGTCTGTATCTAGATAGAGATATGTGGTGATGTCTGTATCTAGATAGAGATATGTGGTAATGTCTGTACCTAGAGAGAGAGAGAGATATGTGGTGATGTCTGTATCTAGAGAGAGAGATATGTGGTGATGTCTGTACCTAGAGAGAGATATGTGGTGATGTCTGTACCTAGAGATATGTGGTGATGTCTGTAGATATGTGGTGATGTCTGTATCTAGATAGAGAGAGAGATATGTGGTGATGTCTGTACCTAGAGAGAGATATGTGGTGATGTCTGTATCTAGAGAGAGATATGTGGTGATGAGAGAGATATGTGGTAATGTCTGTATCTAGAGAGAGATATGTGGTGATGTCTGTATCTAGATAGAGATATGTGGTAATGTCTGTACCTAGAGAGAGAGAGAGTGGTGATGTCTGTACCTAGAGAGAGATATGTGGTGATGTCTGTATCTAGAGAGAGATATGTGGTGATGTCTGTATCTAGAGAGAGATATGATGTCTGTATCTAGATAGAGATATGTGGTGATGTCTGTATCTAGAGAGAGAGAGATATGTGGTGTCTGTATGTCTGTATCTAGATAGAGATATGTGGTGATGTCTGTATCTAGTGGTGATGTCTGTACCTAGAGAGAGAGAGATATGTGGTGATGTCTGTATCTAGAGAGAGATATGTGGTGATGTCTGTATCTAGAGAGAGTGGTGATGTCTGTACCTAGAGAGAGATATGTGGTGATATGTCTGTATCTAGAGAGAGATATGTGGTAATGTCTGTATCTAGAGATGATGTCTGTATCTAGATAGAGATATGTGGTGATGTCTGTACCTAGAGAGAGATATGTGGTGATGTCTGTAGATAGAGATATGTGGTGATGTCTGTACCTAGAGAGAGAGAGAGATATGTGGTGATGTCTGTACCTAGAGAGAGATATGTGGTGATGTCTGTACCTAGAGAGAGAGAGAGAGATATGTGGTGATGTCTGTACCTAGAGAGAGAGATATGTGGTGATGTCTGTATCTAGATATGTGGTGATGTCTGTACCTAGAGAGATATGTGGTGAGAGATATGTGGTGATGTCTGTACCTAGAGAGATATGATGTCTGTATCTAGAGAGATATGTGGTGATGTCTGTACCTAGAGAGAGAGAGAGAATATGTGTGTGATGTCTGTATCTAGAGAGAGATATGTGGTGATGTCTGTACCTAGAGAGAGAGAGAGATATGTGGTGATGTCTGTACCTAGATAGAGATATGTGGTGATGTCTGTACCTAGAGAGAGAGAGATGTCTGTATAGATGTGGTGATGTCTGTACCTAGAGAGAGAGAGATATGTGGTGATGTCTGTATCTAGAGAGAGATATGTGGTGATGTCTGTATCTAGAGAGAGATATGTGGTGATGTCTGTATCTAGATAGAGATATGTCTGGTAATGTCTGTATCTAGAGAGAGATATGTGGTGATGTCTGTATCTAGAGAGAGAGAGAGATATGTGGTGATGTCTGTACCTAGAGAGAGAGAGATATGTGGTGATGTCTGTATCTAGATAGAGATATGTGGTGATGTCTGTACCTAGATAGAGATATGTGGTGATGTCTGTACCTAGAGAGATATGTGGTGATGTCTGTACCTAGAGAGATATGTGGTGATGTCTGTACCTAGAGAGAGATATGTGGTGATGTCTGTACCTAGAGAGAGATATGTGGTGATGTCTGTATCTAGAGAGAGATATGTCTGTACCTAGTGATGTCTGTATCTAGATAGAGATATGTGGTGATGTCTGTATCTAGAGATATGTGGTGATGTCTGTATCTAGATAGAGATATGTGGTGATGTCTGTACCTAGATAGAGATATGTGGTGATGTCTGTATCTAGAGAGAGATATGTGGTGATGTCTGTATCTAGAGAGAGATATGATAGAGATATGATGTCTGTATCTAGAGAGAGATATGTGGTGATGTCTGTATCTAGATAGAGATATGTGGTGATGTCTGTATCTAGATAGAGATATGTGGTGATGTCTGTATCTAGATAGAGATATGTGGTGATGTCTGTATCTAGAGAGAGATATGTGGTGATGTCTGTATCTAGAGAGAGATATGATGAGATATGATGTCTGTATCTAGAGAGAGATATGTGGTGATGTCTGTATCTAGAGAGAGATATGTGGTGATGTCTGTATCTAGATAGAGATATGTGGTGATGTCTGTATCTAGATAGAGATATGTGGTGATGTCTGTATCTAGAGAGAGATAGAGATATGTGGTGATGTCTGTATCTAGATAGAGATATGTGGTATGTCTGTATCTAGAGAGAGAGAGATATGTGGTGATGTCTGTATCTAGAGAGAGATATGTGGTGATGTCTGTATCTAGATAGAGATATGTGGTGATGTCTGTATCTAGATAGAGATATGTGGTATGTCTGTAGAGAGATATGTGGTGATGTCTGTATCTAGAGAGAGATATGTGGTGATGTCTGTATCTAGATAGAGAGAGATATGTATGTGGTGATGTCTGTATCTAGATAGAGATATGTGGTGATGTCTGTATCTAGATAGAGAGAGAGGAGATATGTGGTGATGATGTCTGTATCTAGAGAGAATATGTGGTGATGTCTGTATCTAGATAGAGATATGTGGTAATGTCTGTATCTAGAGAGAGATATGTGGTGATGTCTGTATCTAGAGAGAGATATAATGTCTGTATCTAGAGAGAGATATGAATGTCTGTATCTAGAGAGAGATATGTGGTGATGTCTGTATCTAGAGAGAGATATGTGGTGATGTCTGTATCTAGAGAGAGATATGTGGTGATGTCTGTACCTAGATATGATGTCTGTACCTAGAGAGATATATGTGTAATGTCTGTATCTAGAGAGAGATATGTGGTGATGTCTGTATCTAGATAGAGATATGTGGTGATGTCTGTATATGTGGTGATGTCTGTACCTAGATCTAGAGAGATATGTGGTAATGTCTGTATCTAGATAGAGATATGTGGTGATGTCTGTACCTAGAGAGAGAGATATGTGGTGATGTCTGTATCTAGAGAGAGATATGTGGTGATGTCTGTATCTAGATAGAGATATGTGGTAATGTCTGTATCTAGAGAGAGATATGTGGTGATGTCTGTATCTAGAGAGAGATATGTGGTGATGTCTGTATCTAGATAGAGATATGTGGTGATGTCTGTATCTAGATAGAGATATGTGGTGATGTCTGTACCTAGAGAGAGAGAGAGATATGTGGTGATGTCTGTATCTAGATAGAGATATGTGGTGATGTCTGTATCTAGATAGAGATAGAGAGAGATATGTGGTGATGTCTGTATCTAGATAGAGATATGTGGTGATGTCTGTATCTAGATAGAGAGAGATATGTGGTGATGTCTGTATCTAGATAGAGATATGTGGTGATGTCTGTACCTAGAGAGAGATATGTGGTGATGTCTGTATCTAGAGAGATATGTGGTGATGTCTGTATCTAGATAGAGATATGTGGTGATGTCTGTATCTAGATATGAGATAGAGAGAGATATGTGATGTCTGTACCTAGAGAGAGAGATGATCTAGAGAGAGATATGTGGTGATGTCTGTATCTAGATAGAGATATGTGGTGATGTCTGTATCTAGATAGAGATATGTGGTGATGTCTGTATCTAGATAGAGATATGTGGTGATGTCTGTACCTAGATAGAGAGAGATATGTGTGGTCTGTACCTATGTCTGTACCTAGAGAGAGATATGTGGTGATGTCTGTATGTGGTGATGTCTGTATCTAGATAGAGATATGTGGTGATGTCTGTATCTAGAGAGAGAGAGATATGTGGTGATGTCTGTATCTAGAGAGAGATATGTGGTGATGTCTGTATCTAGAGAGAGATATGTGGTGATGTCTGTATCTAGAGAGAGATATGATAATGTATGTCTGTACCTAGAGAGAGATATATGTGGTGATGTCTGTATCTAGATAGAGATATGTGGTGATGTCTGTATCTAGATAGAGATATGTGGTGATGTCTGTATCTAGAGAGAGATATGTGGTGATGTCTGTATCTAGAGAGATATGTGGTGATGTCTGTACCTAGAGAGATATGATGTCTGTATCTAGAGAGATATGTGGTGATGTCTGTATCTAGATAGAGATATGTGGTGATGTCTGTACCTAGAGAGAGAGAGAGAGATATGTGGTGATGTCTGTATCTAGAGAGAGAGAGAGATATGTGGTGATGTCTGTACCTAGAGAGAGATATGTGGTGATGTCTGTACCTAGAGAGATATGTGGTGATGTCTGTAGAGAGAGAGATATGTGGTGATGTCTGTATCTAGAGAGAGAGAGAGATATGTGGTATGTCTGTACCTAGAGAGAGAGAGAGATATGTGGTGATGTCTGTACCTAGAGAGAGAGAGATATGTGGTGATGTCTGTATCTAGAGAGATATGTGGTGATGTCTGTACCTAGAGAGAGAGAGATATGTGGTGATGTCTGTATCTAGAGAGAGATATGTGGTGATGTCTGTACCTAGAGAGAGATGTCTGTAGAGATATGTGGTGATGTCTGTACCTAGAGAGAGAGATATGTGGTGATGTCTGTATCCTAGAGAGAGATATGTATGTGGTGATGTCTGTATCTAGAGAGAGATATGTGATGTCTGTATGAGAGAGATATGTGGTGATGTCTGTACCTAGAGAGAGATATGTGGTAATGTCTGTACCTAGAGAGAGAGAGAGTGGTGATGTCTGTATATGTGGTGATGTCTGTATCTAGATAGAGAGATATGTGGTGATGTCTGTATCTAGAGAGATGTCTGTATAGATGTATGTGATGTCTGTATCTAGATAGAGATATGTATGGAATGTCTGTATCTAGAGAGAGATATGTGGTAATGTCTGTATCTAGAGAGAGATATATGTGGTAATGTCTGTATCTAGAGAGATATGTGGTAATGTCTGTATCTAGAGAGAGATATGTGGTGATGTCTGTATCTAGATAGAGATATGTGGTGATGTCTGTACCTAGAGAGAGAGAGAGATATGTGGTAATGTCTGTACCTAGAGAGAGATATGTGGTGATGTCTGTATCTAGATAGAGATATGTGGTGATGTCTGTACCTAGATAGAGAGAGAGATATGTGGTGATGTCTGTATCTAGATAGAGATATGTGGTGATGTCTGTACCTAGATAGAGATATGTGGTGTCTGTATCTAGTATGTGGTAATGTCTGTATCTAGAGAGAGAGATATGTGGTGATGTCTGTATCTAGAGAGAGATATGAGATGGTGATGTCTGTATCTAGAGATAGATAGAGATATGTGGTAATGTCTGTACCTAGAGAGAGATATGTGGTGATGTCTGTATCTAGAGAGAGATATGTGGTGATGTCTGTATCTAGATAGAGATATGTGGTGATGTCTGTATCTAGATAGAGATATGTGGTGTCTGTATGTCTGTATCTAGAGAGAGATATGTGGTAATGTCTGTATCTAGATAGAGATATGTGGTGATGTCTGTATCTAGAGAGATATGTGGTGATGTCTGTATCTAGATAGAGATATGTGGTGATGTCTGTATCTAGATAGAGATATGTGGTGATGTCTGTATCTAGATAGAGATATGTGGTAATGTCTGTATCTAGATAGAGATATGTGGTGATGTCTGTATCTAGAGAGAGATGTGGTAATGTCTGTATCTAGATAGAGATATGATGTCTGTATCTAGAGAGAGATATGTGGTGATGTCTGTATCTAGATAGAGATATGTGGTAATGTCTGTACCTAGAGAGAGAGAGATATGTGGTGATGTCTGTATCTAGATAGAGATATGTGGTGATGTCTGTATCTAGAGAGAGATATGTGGTGATGTCTGTATCTAGAGAGATATGTGGTGATGTCTGTATAGATAGAGAGAGATATGTGGTAATGTCTGTATCTAGATGAGATATGTGGTGATGTCTGTACTAGAGAGAGATATGTGGTGATGTCTGTATCTAGATAGAGATATGTGGTGATGTCTGTATCTAGAGAGAGATATCTAGATAGAGATATGTGGTGATGTCTGTATCTAGATAGAGATATGTGGTGATGTCTGTATCTAGAGAGAGATATGTGGTGATGTCTGTATCTAGAGAGAGAGATATGTGGTGATGTCTGTATCTAGATAGAGATATGTGGTGATGTCTGTATCTAGAGAGAGATGAGATATGTGGTGATGTCTGTATCTAGAGAGATATGTGGTGATGTCTGTATCTAGATAGAGATATGTGGTGATGTCTGTATCTAGAGAGATATGTGGTGATGTCTGTATCTAGAGAGAGATATGTGTCTGTGATGTCTGTATCTAGATAGAGATATGTGGTGATGTCTGTATCTAGAGAGAGTGGTGATGTCTGTATCTAGAGATATGTGGTGATGTCTGTATCTAGATAGAGAGATATGTGGTGATGTCTGTAGAGAGAGAGATATGTGGTGATGTCTGTATCTAGAGAGAGAGAGAGATATGGGTGATGAGAGATATGTGGTGATGTCTGTATCTAGAGAGATATGTGGTGATGTCTGTATCTAGATAGAGATATGTGGTAATGTCTGTATCTAGAGAGAGATATGTGGTAATGTCTGTATCTAGAGAGAGAGATATGTGGTGATGTCTGTATCTAGAGAGAGATATGTGGTGATGTCTGTATCTAGATAGAGATAGAGAGAGATGTGGTGATGTCTGTATCTAGAGAGAGATATGTGGTGATGTCTGTATCTAGATAGAGATATGTGGTGATGTCTGTATCTAGATAGAGATATGTGGTGATGTCTGTACCTAGAGAGAGAGATATGTGGTATGTCTGTATCTAGAGAGAGATATGTGGTGATGTCTGTATCTAGAGAGATATATGTGGTGATGTCTGTACCTAGAGAGAGATATGTGGTGATGTCTGTATCTAGAGAGAGAGAGAGATATGTGGTGATGTCTGTATCTAGAGAGAGATATGGTAATGTCTGTATCTAGAGAGATATGATGTCTGTACCTAGAGAAGAGAGATATGGTGATGTATCCTAGAGAGATATGTGGTAATGTCTGTAGAGAGATATGTGGTGATGTCTGTATCTAGAGAGAGAGATATGTGGTGATGTCTGTACCTAGAGAGAGAGAGAGATGTCTGTACCTAGAGAGAGAGATATGTGGTGATGTCTGTACCTAGAGAGAGATATGTGGTGATGTCTGTACCTAGAGAGAGAGAGATGTGGTGATGTCTGTATGTCCTAGAGAGAGAGTGGTGATGTCTGTATCTAGAGAGAGATATGTGGTGATGTCTGTACCTAGAGAGAGAGTCTGTACCTAGAGAGAGAGAGAGAGATATGTGGTGATGTCTGTATCTAGAGAGAGAGAGATATGTGGTGATGTCTGTATCTAGAGAGAGATATGTGGTGATGTCTGTAGAGAGAGAGATGTCTGTACCTAGAGAGAGATATGTGGTGATGTCTGTACCTGTACCTGTAGAGAGAGAGAGAGTGGTGATGTCTGTATAGAGAGAGAGATATGTGGTGATGTCTGTACCTAGAGAGAGATATGTGGTGATGTCTGTACCTAGAGAGAGAGATATGTGGTGATGTCTGTACCTAGAGAGAGATATGTGGTGATGTCTGTACCTAGAGAGAGAGAGAGATGTCTGTACCTGATAGAGATATGGGTGATGTCTGTATCTAGAGAGAGATATGTGGTGATGTCTGTACCTAGATAGAGAGATGTCTGTAGAGAGAGAGATATGTGTGATGTCTGTACCTAGAGAGAGAGAGTCTGTAGAGAGATATGTGGTGATGTCTGTACCTAGAGAGAGATATGTGGTGATGTCTGTACCTAGAGAGATAGAGAGAGAGAGATATGTGGTGATGTCTGTACCTAGAGAGAGAGATGTCTGTATGAGAGAGATGGTGATGTCTGTACCTAGAGAGAGAGATCTAGAGATATGTGGTGATGTCTGTACCTAGAGAGAGAGAGAGAGATATGTGGTGATGTCTGTATCTAGAGAGAGATATGTGGTGATGTCTGTATCTAGATAGAGATATGTGGTGATGTCTGTACCTAGATAGAGATATGTGGTGATGTCTGTATCTAGAGAGAGATATGTGGTGATGTCTGTATCTAGATATGTGATGTCTGTATCTAGATAGAGATATGGATGTCTGTACCTAGATAGAGATATGTGGGGATGTCTGTACCTAGATAGAGATATGTGGTGATGTCTGTATCTAGAGAGAGATATGTGGTGATGTCTGTACCTAGATAGAGAGAGAGATATGTGGTGATGTCTGTATCTAGATAGAGATATGTGGTGATGTCTGTATCTAGAGAGAGATATGTGGTGATGTCTGTATCTAGATAGAGATATGTGGTGATGTCTGTATCTAGAGAGAGATATGTGGTAATGTCTGTATCTAGAGAGAGATATGTGGTGATGTCTGTATCTAGAGAGAGATATGTGGTAATGTCTGTACCTAGAGAGAGATATGTGGTGATGTCTGTACCTAGAGAGATGATGTCTGTATGTGGTGATGATGTCTGTATCTAGAGAGAGATATGTGGTGATGTCTGTATCTAGATAGAGATATGTGGTGATGTCTGTATCTAGATAGAGATATGTGGTGATGTCTGTATCTAGAGAGAGATATGTGGTGATGTCTGTATCTAGATAGAGATATGTGGTGATGTCTGTATCTAGATAGAGATATGTGGTAATGTCTGTACCTAGAGAGAGAGAGATATGTGGTAATGTCTGTATCTAGAGAGAGATATGTGGTGATGTCTGTATCTAGATAGAGATATGTGGTGATGTCTGTATCTAGATAGAGATATGTGGTAATGTCTGTACCTAGAGAGAGAGAGATATGTGGTAATGTCTGTATCTAGAGAGAGATATGTGGTAATGTCTGTATCTAGATAGAGAGAGAGATATGTGGTGATGTCTGTATCTAGATAGAGAGAGAGATATGTGGTGATGTCTGTATCTAGAGAGAGAGATATGTGGTGATGTCTGTATCTAGATAGAGATATGTGGTGATGTCTGTATCTAGATAGAGAGAGATATGTGGTAATGTCTGTATCTAGAGAGAGATATGTGGTGATGTCTGTATCTAGATAGAGATATGTGGTAATGTCTGTATCTAGAGAGAGATATGTGGTAATGTCTGTATCTAGAGAGAGATATGTGGTAATGTCTGTATCTAGAGAGAGAAATGTGGTAATGTCTGTATCTAGAGAGAGATATGTGGTAATGTCTGTATCTAGAGAGAGATATGTGGTAATGTCTGTATCTAGAGAGAGATATGTGGTGATGTCTGTATCTAGAGAGAGATATGTGGTGATGTCTGTACCTAGAGATAGAGAGAGAGATATGTGGTGATGTCTGTACCTAGAGAGAGATATGTGGTGATGTCTGTACCTAGAGAGAGATATGTGGTGATGTCTGTACCTAGAGAGAGAGAGAGATATGTGGTGATGTCTGTACCTAGAGATAGAGAGAGAGATATGTGGTGATGTCTGTACCTAGAGAGAGAGAGAGATATGTGGTGATGTCTGTACCTAGAGAGAGAGATATGTGGTGATGTCTGTACCTAGAGAGAGAGAGAGATATGTGGTGATGTCTGTACCTAGATAGAGATATGTGGTGATGTCTGTACCTAGAGAGAGAGAGAGATATGTGGTGATGTCTGTATCTAGCCCTAAACCCCAAGCCTCTCGGTTGAATAATGTTGTGTTCCTGTTCTAATGTTGTTCTGTTGTCTGTCTATCTCTGTGTGTTGCAGGTGTGCTGACCAGACGTCAGGTCTGTGTGTGTGTGTCGGGTGTGTGTGTGTGTTGTTGTTGTGTGTGTGTGTGTGTTTTGGTGTGGGTGCTGGGTGGCAGGCGATCAGCAGGGCTGAGTGGTCACTATGGCTGGTGGTCTGAGGGTTCTCTGCACTGTGCTTTGTCTCAGCCAAGCGCTCCTACTCTGTGGTAAGTACTGATAATACAGTCAACCTTCATTAAGTCAAGGCTTTATTCCTCTGCTTTTAAAGTGTTTTGTACTTCAAGAAATTATCAAAAGTGTATTGATTTAGGAATGAGTGCTCTAGTGGTATAGTGTCTTGCGAAAGTATTCACCCCCCCTTTGGCATTTTTCATATTTTGTTGCCTTACAACCTGGAATTAAACTATGTATCATTTGATTTACACAACATGCCTACCACTTAGAAGATGCAAAATATTTTTTATTGTGAAATAAACAAGACAAAACGGAAAACTTCAGTGTGCATAACTATTCACGCCCTCAAAGTCAATGCTTGTAGAGCCACCTTCTGCAGCAATTACAGCTGCAAGTCTCTTGGGGTATGTCTCTATAAGCTTGGCACATCTAGACACTGGGATTTTTGCCCATTCTTCAAGGCTAAACTGCTCCAGCTCCTTCAAGTTGGATGGGTTCTGCTGGTGTGCAGCAATATTTAAGTCATACCACAGATTCTCAATTGGATTAAGGTCTGGGCTTTGACTAGGCCATTCCAAGACATTTACATGTTTCCCCTTAAACCACGAGTGTTGCTTTAGCAGTATGCCTAGGGTCATTGTCCTGCTGGAAGGTGAACCTCCGTCTCTGGAAGACTGAAACAGGTTTCCCTCAAGAATTTCCCTGTATTTAGCACCATCCATAATTTCTTCAATTCTGACCAGTTTCCCAGTACCTGCCAATGAGAGGTGTTGGGGTGATGAGAGGTGTTGGGTTTGTGCCAGACATAGCATTTTCCTTGATGACCAAACAGCTCAATTTTAGTCTCATCTAACCAGAGTACCTTCTTCCATATGTTTGGGGAGTCTCCCACATATGCCTTTAGGTGAACACCAAACGTGTTCGCTTATTTGTTTCTGGCCACTCTTCCGTAAAGCTCTGTGGAGTGTACGGCTTAAAGTGGTCCTATGGACAGATACTCCAATCTTCGCTGTGGAGCTTTGCAGCTCCTTCAGGGTTATCTTTGGGCTCTTTGTTGCCTCTCTGATTAATGACCTCCTTGCCTGGTCCATGAGTTTTGTTGGGCGGCCCATTCTTGGCAGGTTTGTTGTGGTGCCGTATTCTTTCCATTTTTTAATAATGGATTTAATGGTGCTCCGTGGAATGTTCAAAGTTTCAGATATTATTTTATAACCCAACCCTGATGTGTACTTCTCCACAACTTTGTCCCTGACCTGTTTGGAGAGCTCCTTGGTCTTCATAGTGCCACTTTCTTGGTGGGCCCCCTTGCTTAGGGTGGTTGCAGACTCTGTGGCCATTCAGAACAGGTGTATATTTACTGAGATCATGTGTCAGATCATGTGACACTTAGATTGCACACAGGTGGACTTTATTTAACTAATTATGTGACTTCTGAAGGTAATTGGTTGCGCCAGATCCATTTAGTAGCTTCAAAGCAAAGGGGTTAAATCACACACCATTTTTCTGGGGGGGGGTTCCCCCTAATTTTTATAAGTAATTTTTTTTCATTTCACTTCACCAATTTTGACTATTTTGTGTATGTCAATTACATTAAATCCAAATATTTTTAAATTACAGGTTGTAAGGCAACAAAATAGGAAAAACGCCAAGGGGGTGAATACTTTTGCAAGGCCCTGTAGCTAGCTAGGTAGCTAACATATGTATAGTGAGATCTATCTATCTTCAACATCAGATTTGCATATTGTGGCCACTCTTCTGTTTACCCTAGCCTTGGAGGTATCGTGGCATCTCTTCTGTTTACCTTAGCCTAGGAGGTATTGTGGCCACTCTTCTGTTTACCCTAGCCTTGGAGGTATTGTGGCATCTCTTCTGTTTACCCTAGCCTTGGAGGTATTGTTGCCACTTCTGTTTACCCTAGCCTTGGAGGTATTGTGGCCACTCTTCTGTTTACCCTAGCCTTGGAGGTATTGTTGCCACTCTTCTGTTTACCCTAGCCTTGGAGGTATTGTTGCCACTCTTCTGTTTACCCTAGCCTTGGAGGTATTGTGGCCAATCTTCTCTTTACCCTAGCCTAGGAGGTATTGTGGCCACTCTTCTGTTTACCCTAGCCTTGGAGGTATTGTTGCCACTCTTCTGTTTACCCTAGCCTTGGAGGTATTGTGGCAACTCTTCTGTTTACCCTAGTCTTGGAGGTATTGTGGCAACTCTTCTGTTTACCCTAGCCTTGGAGGTATTGTGGCCACTCTTCTGTTTACCCTAGCCTAGGAGGTATTGTGTCCACTCTTCTGTTTACCCTAGCCTTGGAGGTATTGTGGCCACTCTTCTGTTTACCCTAGCCTTGGAGGTATTGTTGCCACTCTTCTGTTTACCCTAGCCTTGGAGGTATTGTGGCAACTATTCTGTTTACCCTAGCCTTGGAGGTATTGTGGCCACTCTTCTGTTTACCCTAGCCTTGGAGGTATTGTGGCCACTCTTCTGTTTACCCTAGCCTTGGAGGTATTGTGGCAACTCTTCTGTTTACCCTAGCCTTGGAGGTATTGTGACCACTCTTCTGTTTACCCTAGCCTTGGAGGTATTGTGGCCACTCTTCTGTTTACCCTAGCCTTGGAGGTATTGTGGCCACTCTTCTGTTTACCCTAGCCTTGGAGGTATTGTGGCCACTCTTCTGTTTACCCTAGCCTTGGAGGTATTGTGGCCACTCTTCTGTTTACCCTAGCCTTGGAGGTATTGTGGCCACTAGATAGAGATATGTGGTAATGTCTTCTGTTTACCCTAGCCTTGGAGGTATTGTTGCCACTTCTGTTTACCCTAGCCTTGGAGGTATTGTTGCCACTCTTCTGTTTACCCTAGCCTTGGAGGTATTGTGACCACTCTTCTGTTTACCCTAGCCTTGGAGGTATTGTTGCCACTCTTCTGTTTACCCTAGCCTTGGAGGTATTGTGGCCACTCTTCTGTTTACCCTAGCCTTGGAGGTATTGTGGCCACTCTTCTGTTTACCCTAGCCTTGGAGGTATTGTGGCCACTTCTGTTTACCCTAGCCTTGGAGGTATTGTGGCCACTTCTGTTTACCCTAGCCTTGGAGGTATTGTGACCACTCTTCTGTTTACCCTAGCCTTGGAGGTATTGTGGCAACTCTTCTGTTTACCCTAGCCTTGGAGGTATTGTGGCAACTCTTCTGTTTACCCTAGCCTTGGAGGTATTGTTGCCACTCTTCTGTTTACCCTAGCCTTGGAGGTATTGTGGCCAATCTTCTGTTTACCCTAGCCTTGGAGGTATTGTGGCCACTCTTCTGTTTACCCTAGCCTTGGAGGTATTGTGGCCACTTCTGTTTACCCTAGCCTTGGAGGTATTGTGGCAACTCTTCTGTTTACCCTAGCCTTGGAGGTATTGTGACCACTCTTCTGTTTACCCTAGCCTTGGAGGTATTGTTGCCACTTCTGTTTACCCTAGCCTTGGAGGTATTGTGGCCACTCTTCTGTTTACCCTAGCCTTGGAGGTATTGTGGCCACTCTTCTGTTTACCCTAGCCTTGGAGGTATTGTGGCCACTCTTCTGTTTACCCTAGCCTTGGAGGTATTGTGGCCACTCTTCTGTTTACCCTAGCCTTGGAGGTATTGTGGCCACTCTTCTGTTTACCCTAGCCTAGGAGGTATTGTGGAAAATGCCTCATTCCTTCTCATGGCTCAAAACTCAAGACCCTTTTGCTTTGCAGTGCGACATTAATTTTGGTTGGTTTCGGTCGAATCTTTGCGATCTGCATTTCAGTCATCATGCACTGTTTGGATGTACAATTCTATAGGATTTCCCCAAAAACCTTCCCAATGTTGACTGTGAAGTAGGCCTACCTGGCAGAATGATATCATGATGATTTGTATCAATCGCATGTACACCCTACAGTGTACATTGTACAGTACAAAAACACCAATAGCCAGACACAACGGTCTCTTGCCATTGAATTAAAGGTCAATTACAACCTCCAAATGTCGTATTTTTTTTATTTCTCAAAAGTGGTCTCCCTGATGTGGTTTAAGCATTGTTGTGGACTTACAACATCCAATGTATGTAGTTTTTTAAAATAGAAAACGTGTGATTTTGAGAATGAAAACCTGAAGGGAAAAAAAAGGAAAACTTGGAAATCGGGTTAAATAAATAAAACCTGGGAAAACAGAATTTACCGAAAGATAAAACAGGTGTGACCAAATCCATGTGCTAGCTAATGCCATCAACTGAAAGTTGGTAGCACCTGTATCCCCAATGGACAATGCTAGAGCCATGTGGCTTCATGTGTGCAGCCACTAGCATCCCGTAAAAATAGTATGTAGACAAAATAAAATAAGGATAGCAATTACAAAAAATAACAAAATAAGGATAGCAATTACAAATACACGGGAGCTTCTAAACCGGGAGCTTCTAAACCGGGAGCTTCTAAACCGGGAGCTTCTAAACCGGGAGATTCTAAACCGAGAGATTCTAAACCGGGAGCTTCTAAACCGGGAGCTTCTAAACCGGGAGCTTCTAAACCGGGAGCTTCTAAACCGAGAGATTCTAAACCGGGAGATTCTAAACCGGGAGCTTCTAAACCGGGAGCTTCTAAACCGGGAGCTTCTAAACCGAGAGATTCTAAACCGGGAGCTTCTAAACCGGGAGCTTCTAAACCGGGAGATTCTAAACCGAGAGATTCTAAACCGGGAGCTTCTAAACCGGGAGCTTCTAAACCGGGAGCTTCTAAACCGAGAGATTCTAAACCGGGAGCTTCTAAACCGGGAGCTTCTAAACCGGGAGCTTCTAAACCGGGAGCTTCTAAACCAGGAGATCCTAAACCAGGAGATCCTAAACCAGGAGCTTCTCGTCTAAACCATATTAAACATAGTGTTAAGGCAGTGATTCACTCACATGTGGATTTATTAAAAGCCTTTATTTTTATTTATTTTATTTGGCTAACAGAGCAAACATGCTGTGTCTACTGATATTAAGGTAATTCTTACAAGGAAATGTGGTGTGGGAGAGCCGTTGTTTTTACACTGTACCACAGAGGGGGTGTGGTGTAGATGTCTCCCACACTGCCTCCAGAAGACATTTACATTTAAGTCATTTAGCAGACGCTCTTATCCAGAGCGACTTACAAATTGGTGCATTCACCTTATGACCTCCAGTGGAACAGTAGTGCATCTAAATCTTTTCAGGGGGAGGGGGGGTGAGAGGGATTACTTTATCCTATCCTAGGTATTCCTTAAAGAGGTGGGGTTTCAGGTGTCTCCGGAAGGTGGTGATTGACTCCGCTGTCCTGGCGTCGTGAGGGAGTTTGTTCCACCATTGGGGGGCCAGAGCAGCGAACAGTTTTCTATCGCTGCCGTTTCTTCTACAAGCTACAGACGACAACAGACAACAGATATCGTGATCAGAATGATCCCGGTTTTACACCATGTCCCTCTCTAATCAACGCACTACCATGCAGGGGCGCAACATCCACTGTCAACCCCACAGTTTTATCACTGGAATGAGATAGAAAACAGGGCGACGGGGTGCTTTAGGACCATGCAGACGCTCCGGTCTGGTAGGCTGTTTGGAGTGTTTTTCCGATTCCGGATAAAACAAATACAAAATAATTACAAAACTATATATAGATACAGTTCAAGTCGGAAGTTTACATGAACTTAGGTCGTTAAAACTCGTTTTTCAACAACTCAATTTTCTTGTTAACAAACTATAATTTTGGCACGTCGGTTAGGACATCTACTAAGTAATTTTTCCAGCAATTTTTTACAGACAGATTATTTCACTTATAATTTCACTGTATCACAATTCCAGTGGGTCAGAAGTTTACATACACTAAGTTGACTGTGCCTTTAATCAGCTTGGAAAATTCCAGAAAATGTTGTCATGGCTTTAGAAGCTTCTGATAGGCTAATTGACATAGTTTGAGTCAATTGGAGGTGTACCTGTGGATGTATTTCAAGGCCTACCTTCAAACTCAGTGCCACTTGACATCATGTGAAAATCAAAATAAACCAACCAAGACCTCAGAAAAACAACTGTAGACCTCCACAAGTCTGGTTCACCCTTGGGAGCAATTTCCAAATGCCTGAAGGTACCACGTTCATCTGTACAAATAATAGTAAAATAAGTATAAACACCATGGGACCACGCAGCCATCATACCGCTCAGGAAGGAGACTCGTTCTGTCTCCTAGAGAAAAGCGTACTTTGGTGCAAAAGTGCAAATCAATCCCAGAACAACAGCAAAGGACCTTGTGAAGATGCTGGAGGAAACAAGTACAGTATATATATCCACAGTAAAACGAGTCCTATATCAACATAACCTGAAATGCCGCTCGGCAAGGAAGAAGCCACTGCTCTAAAACCGCCATCAAAAAGCCAGACTACAGTTTGCAACTGCACATGGGGACAAAGATTGTACTTTTTGGAGAAATGTCCTCTGGTCTGATGAAACAAAATTAGAACTGTTTGGCCATAATGACCATCGTTATGATTGGAGGAAAAAGGGGGAGGCTTGCAACCCGCTATCTTTTCAAGAGATATTGTAATCTGGATCTGCCTCTATACTTTACACTAGTATCTGTAATCTGGATCTGCCTCTATACTTTACACTAGTATCTGTAATCTGGATCTGCCTCTATACTTTACACTAGTATCTGTAATCTGGATCTGCCTCTTTACTTTACACTAGTATCTGTAATCTGGATCTGCCTCTTTACTTTACACTAGTATCTGTAATCTGGATCTGCCTCTATACTTTACACTAGTATCTGTAATCTGGATCTGCCTCTATACTTTACACTAGTATCTGTAATCTGGATCTGCCTCTTTACTTTACACTAGTATCTGTAATCTGGATCTGCCTCTATACTTTACACTAGTATCTGTAATCTGGATCTGCCTCTATACTTTACACTAGTATCTGTAATCTGGATCTGCCTCTATACTTTACACTAGTATCTGTAAACTGGATCTGCCTCTATACTTTACACTAGTATCTGTAATCTGGATCTGCCTCTATACTTTACACTAGT